>NW_012267284.1:811625-855880 GCF_000151885.1 Dipodomys ordii
AGCGCCACTTCCAGCTTTTTTCTTTTTGCTTATGTGGTGCTGAGGAATCGAACCCAGGGCCTCATGCATGCAAGGTAAGCACTCTACCACTGAGCCATCTTCCCAGCCCCGGGACCCAAGTTTAAACATAAAATTAATTTATATTTTATATGCTCCTCATATACATAGCCTGAAGGTGATTTTTAAATGCTTTGGTAGTGGTTGTTATGTTTTTGAGACAAGAGTATTTAGGCCAGGCTGGTTTTGAACTCACAATCTTTCTGCCTCAGCCTCCTTAGTTCCAAAAATATAGGCATGTGATACCATGCCCCGTGTTATATTAATTAATTGAAAATAATTTTGTGCACAAAACAAAGTTTATAAATATTTCAGCACTAGTTTTTTTTATTTTTATTTTTTCAGTACTGGAAATTGAACACAAGATTTCATGTTAGTAGGTAATCACTCTACCACTTGGTACCCCCCAAACCCCCACTTGTCCTAGCCCAGCCTTTTTGGCTTTTATTTTGTGTTTGAGATAGAGTCTCATTAACTTTGCTCAGGCTGGCCTTGAACTTGAGATCCTTTTACTTCTGCCTTCCAAGCTGCTGGGATCACAGTTGTTTTTGGTTTTTTTTTTGGGGGGGGGTCCGGTCGTGAGGCCTGAACTCTGGGTCTGGGTGCTGTCCCTCAGCTATTCAGCTCAAGGCTAGTGCTTGAGCCACAGCATCACTTCCAGCTTTTTTCTTTTTGTTTATGTGGTGCTGAGGAATTGAACCCAGGGCCTCAGGCATGCAAGGCAAGCGCTCTACCACTGAGCCAACTTCCCAGTCCCCTGGGATCACAGTTGTGTACCATACGTCAGTCTTGAATCACTAGACTCATAACAACAAAATGTCTCAAAGTTTGACCCATTTTGGATTTCAGATTTTTTTTTTTTAAATCAAGGATGATAAAAATATGGACACCAAGCAGGGAGAAGTTACTGGCACCTGTCAATGGCCTGGTCTCTACAAGTGACACAAAGGTGATGAGTCACGGTTTCCCCTCCTCACTCTGGCTACTGACCACCAAACAGACTACTCTAGGAATAGCAGCCCTGTGTGTGTGTGTGTGTGCAAGGCCTAGACACTGTCCCTAAGCTTCTTTTGCTCAAGACTAGCATTCTACCTCTTGAGCCACAGCTCCATTTCCAGTTTTTTTGTTTTTTTTTGCAGCAGTTTATTGGAGATAGAGTTTCACAGACTTTCCTGCTTGGGTTAGCTTTGCACGAAGATCCTCAGATCTCAGCCTCTTGAGTACTTAAGGTTACAGGTGTTAGCCAACAGTGCCCAGCTGCCCCCACCCCCACCCCCCAAAATCTGTCTACACATAAAAATTACTGACAGGGGCTGGAAAGGTGGCTCGGTGGTAGAGTTCTTGCCTTGCATGCATGAGGACCTGGGTTTGATTCCCCAGCACCACATAAACAGAAAAAGCTGGAAGTGGCACTATGACTAAAGTGGTAGAGCACTAGCCTTGAGCTGAAGAGCTGAGGGACAGCGCCCAGGCCCAGATTTCAGGCCCCACAACCATACTGACAGATGTATTGTAAGAATTCAAGCCTTGCTTCTATGGGCCCATAAGCAATTATGAGTAAGAATCTAAAAATGTAAGGGAGAATGTAAGGGAGAAGTACTTCTGTTTGTTGTTGTTATTGGTATCAAGACTGGGACTTGAACTCAGGACCTGCCACTCTGCTTTTTCAATCGAGTCTGGCTATGTACCACTCAAGCCATACTTCCAATTCTGTCTTCTTGCTGGTTACTTGTGGGTATGAGTCTCTTGGATTTGTCTGCCTGGATTGAATTTGAACGATGATCCCCAGATCTCAGCTTCCTGATTAGCTAGGATTATAGACATGAACCTTTAGTGCTGGGCTGATGCCTCTGTATTTTATTTTATTATTCTTGGTGGCACTGGTATTGAACTCAGAGCCAGCCTCTTGCTAGATAGGTACTCTACCACCTGAGCCACGCTCCCAGTCCCATTGTGCATTGATTGTTTTCTTGCTTGATTGTCGGGAGCCCTACAGGGAGTCTATCTGCATGATAAGCTTGACTATCTCGCTGGAACATCTCCAGGCTGTTTACAGAATCAGGTCCTTTCATCCTGCCCCAAACAAATACCAGGCAGCTACTAACGACCACCTTTTCACTTTGCCCTAAGCAAGCACCCTGCAGCTGCTTCGGCCAATGAAAAAGCTTCCTTATTCCAAGCATATAAATGCCCTTGTGTGAAAAATAAAAATTGGCAGCTTGATCAGAATCCTTGTCTTGCTGTCATTCTTCCTGTCTCTTGTCCCTTCATTCCTTCTTCATTGTCCCTTCATTGACCTGGTTGAAGTCCTGCGGGTAGGGACACTTGATACCTGGACTATTCTGGGTTGTAATCCTCTTTCTTGTGCTTTTCCATGTTGCTGGAGATGACAGACACTCACCACTGTGACAGCCATTGTACTGCCCCTATAGTTGGGATGTGTCTGTGCCCCTGTGCCCAGCCTTTGGTTGCTATGAAGCCTCACAGACTTGTTTCCTGCCTGGTCTGGCCTCACACCAAGATCCTCCAATCTCCACCTCCCAAATAGAGATGCATGATGATTCCTCAGTGTTTTGTTTAGGGTTAAGTCCTACAGTTTCATGTTCTGGATTGCCATGTTGGACCTTCTTACCTCTCACTAGGAGATGTAGGTTGCAAATAAATGTCTCTTATCTCAGAAACCCCCAACAATAGCTGTGCAAAAGGATAACACAGAGTCATAGCAAAAAAATAAAAAGAAAAAGGTAAGTTCTGTTTAACATCAATGGTTATTTCTGTTGAACGTCAATGAGCATTTCTTGAGAATTTCTGTGCCACAGCAGCACTAAAGATTTTCATCCTCTTACTGTCTCTGCTTAGAACATACAAACTTCATACAAAAATATATTGTTAGCCGGGTGCCAGTGGCTCACACCTGTAATCCTAGCTATTTATGAGGCTGAGATCTGACTATCGTGGTTCAGAGCCAGCCTAGGCAAGAAAATCTGTGAGACTCTTATCTCCAATTACCCACCAGAAAACCAGAAGTGGTTCTATGCCTCAAGTAGTAGAGCACTAGCCTTGAGCTGAAGAGCTGAGGGACAGCACCCAGGCCCAGAGTTCAAGACCCATGACCAACAAAAACAAAAAAATTGTTAAAATGTCTAGATGATTATATGCTCTAATTTAACTGTGACCTCCAAATTTCGTCTGTTGGATACCAGTTTCCCAAATATGCTGTGGGTGTTGGCTTTGGGAGGTGATTAGGATTGGATGATGTCATTAAGGTAGACCCCATGGTGGCATTAGTAGTTTTATAAGAAGAGGAAGAGACCTGAGTATTTTCTTGCTGTGTCTTACTGTGGAATGCCCTCTTCCATTTTATCATGAAGCCAGATACCAGCACCTGAGCCTTTTCAAGTTTCCAGGACCATGAACCTTTATTTTTGTTTTTTATAAAATGATTAGTTCCAAGTATTTTATTATATCAAGTGAATATGGTGCACTTCATGGATCTGGGGCATTGACTGCTTTTAATTTCTTTCTGTCTATCTGTATGTCTGTCATCTATTTTTGTGCCAATACTCGGTCTAAACTCAGGACCGTGAGTCCTTGTTTAACTTTTTCTCTTCCTTTCTTCCTTACCCCTTTCCTTCCTTCCTTCCTTCCTTCCTTCCTTCCTTCCTTCCTTCCTTCCTTCCTTCCTTCCTTCCTTCCTTTCTTTCTTTCTTTTCCAGGCCTGCAGCTTGAACTCAGGGCCTGGGCACTGTCCCTGAGCTTCTTTTGCTCAAGGCTAGCACTCTACCACTTGAGTCACAGCACCACTTCCAGCTTTTTCTGTTTTTGTGGTACTGAGGAATGGAACCGAGGGTTTCACACATGCTAGGCAAGCACTCTACCACTAAGCCACATTCCCAGACCCTTGTTTAACTTTTTCACTTGAGGCTGGCACACTACCACTGGAGCCACAGCTCCACTTCTGGGTTTTTTGTTTGTTTGTTTGTTTTGTTTTTGCTGGTTAACTGGAAATAAGTCTCATGGACTTGTCTTACCTAGCTGGCTTCAAGTTGTGATCCTTACATCTCAGCGTCCTGAGTAGTTAAGATTATAAGCATAAACCAGTCAGTGCTTGGGTGAACTTTTAAATGCCCCCATGTTGATTGTAGATAGATTTGTCAGTTTTGTTAAAATGTACTTTAAATGTGATATCTCAATAAAGTTCTATTGGTGTCTTTTACACAGTGAGAATTACTCACCTACATGACTCTGTTGTCATTAGACGCTCTCCTGTTTGGGAATGACAACATGCAGTGAGAATAAATAGCTTGGCCTCTGAATATTATAAATTTAAGGTGTGAATAGCCTAGACTTTTTTTGAGCTCATGAAATCGTTCAGATGTAATAATGAAATTGGTTCTGAAAATGGGAAAATACCGAAACCATGGAAATGGAAGATGCAGGGAGGAATGCCAGTGGAGACTGCCTAGCACAGTTTGGTTGCCAACCTGAAGGGCTAAATATAGAACACAGGAAGAAAGCACAAGTGTTAAAGAAAGCTTGTTTCTCTTCTGATCTCTGGGATAAAATGGTTCCTGTGGACATGAGAGGAATTAGAACTGCAGATGGAAGAGAAGGTGGAGGAAGAACAGACAACCTACTTTCCCTTGATATAACCCTAGGTTTGGGACTTCTCCTGACTGAACCTGAGTTTATCAACCCATGAATGGTGGAACCTTTCAGCTTTCTTCCATCCAAACACTAATCAGGTCCCACTCTGCTTAGCTGCTGAGCTCAGACCAGATCCGTGTGTTCAGAGTGGTACACACATAGATTCCAGCTTTCTCTAAGTCTGAGAATGTTCAGAACCCAAAGAATCCCTTCAGTCATAGAAGCATTTAACAAATAGCCCAAATGGATGAAAACCATGGTTCCTCTCATTGAAAGTGGAAAGGCAGGCATTTTCCCTCGCAGGCCCTATTCTATGTGGTACTGAATGCTGGATAAGCCCCTGGTTCCTAAAGCCACACTATATAAAAATACCTGACAAGTGTGAGGAGAATCAGCTTGTCCAGACCCTCTCAGTGTCACATTGCTCCTGTTCTCTTGTTCTTAGCTGACCACCTTAAACATAATAACTATGTAGGAGAATTCAGAGGTTCCCCATCTATGCCCCTTCTATGCCCCATCTGTGGCTCACACATCTCTTTTTAGGGTCTCTGTGGATGGATTCATCTTGAGCCCACAAAGATCAAGTCACTGACCAAATTTCTTGGTTTGCCTAGGAATGTGCTGGCTTGATGGACTTTCCTAGTGAAAATTGGAAGGTTGTGTGGCCCAATGGAGACTGTTCAAGGGAGAAAATACAGACATCACCTCTTGAGGGAAGTAGTTGCGCATTGGTAGAGGAGCACATGTAACCAGGAGATATTTTGGTAGCCTGCACAACCTTGTGAAAGGAAAGAGCCACCATAGGAAGGAGCTAGGATCTGGATTCTTGCCTGGTTCCCATGAGGGCACCAATTCCCTAAAGAGATAAGAGGATGCCAGTGACACAACCAGACCGCCATCTGGAAAACATTCTAGTTTCACATTCAAGTCAACACACTCATGAATGCACAAATGCAATGTTTATAACATGTCCATTTGCAGTTCAATAGCTATGACAATGACACAGATATTTGAGACATTTCAAGTATTTAACACACCAAAATTAGAATTTACTTCAATAGCACTATTAACTATATATCACATCTAAATGGTGTGGATTAGTTCAAGGAATTTGTATCTGGATAAGTTCAAGTGGGGGCAGGAAAGAAGGAAGAAAAAGAAGGAAGAAGGAAGGGAAGGAAGGAAAAAGCAGGGAGAAGCTGAGATAGGCTAAGAGTTGGTGGCTCATGCCCGTAACCCTAGTTACTTAGGAGGCTGAGATCTAAGAATCGCAGTTCAAAGCCAGTCCTAACAGGAAAGTCCAATAAACTACTCACCAGAAGTGGCACTGTGGCTCAAGTGGTAGATGGCTATCCTTGAGCTAAAGAGCTAAGGGACAGCACCCAGGCCCAGAGTTCAAACCCCATGACTGACAAAAAATAAAAAATAAAAATAAAAAAACAGATTTGCCATACAATCCATCCATTCCACTTCAGGGTAACTGAATCTCCCTCCCTAATGTCATACGCTTATCTCCAATTAACCATTAAAAAGCTGGAAGTTGCCGGGCGCTGGTGGCTCACGCCTGTAATCCTAGCTACTCAGGAGGCTGAGATCTGAGGATCGCGGTTCAAAGCCAGCCCGGGCAGGAGAGATATCTCCAATAAACCACCAGAAAACCGGAAGTGGTGCTGTAGCTCAAGTGGTAGAGCGCTCGCCTTGAGCTGAAGAGCTGAGGGACAGCGCCCAGGCCCAGAGTTCAAGCCCCACGACCGACAAAAAAAAAAAAAAAAAGCTGGAAGTGGATCAAGTGGTAGAGTGCTTGCCTTGCACACAAAAGCTCAGGGACAGTGCACAGACCATGAGTTCAAGCCCCAGGACTGCAACACACACACACACACACACACACACACACACATACACACACACACAAATAAGCAACGACCCTTGGGATGTGGGTGGAAGAAATGGTCTGTAGCAACAGAAAGAAAAATGGAAATGTAGAGGAATGCCTTAAAGAGCTTCAGATGTGCTGGGCACTGACGGCTCATGCTCTTAATCTACCTATTCAGAGGTTGATATCTGAGGATCACAGTTCAAAGCCAACCCTGGGCAGGAAACACTATGAGACTCTTCAATTAGCCACCAGAAAACCAGAAGTAGAACTGTGGCTCAACATACTGGAGCACTCTTGATCAAAAAGAGCTCAGGGGTGCTGGGAGTGTGGTAGAGTGCTTGCCTAGCATACATGAAGTCCTGGGTTCAATTCCTCAATACCACATAAACACAAAAAGCTGGAAGTGGTGCTGTGGCTCAAGTGGTCGAGTGCTAGCCTTGAGCAAAAGAAGCTCAGAGACAGTGCCCAGGCTCTGAATGCAAGCCCCAGGACTGACCAAAGCAAAGCCTCAGATGAGCTGAGGAGCTTGAGAATGAGATACACTTACTGTCTAGGGGCAGGAAGACTAAGTAATATACAATATTCCTTTTCTAAGTGGCCCTAAAAACCTGAGGCAGAACCAAGGAAAACAGGGTATATAAGGCAAGAGAAATGTGTGTATGCAAATAGGCATATGTAAATACATACATGTGGGATGGATGCATCAGTGGATATGTGTACATCACACAAGTATGTAGACACACAATCCATCTACATGTGTATTACATTTGAGATGGGGACACATTTCCTATCCAGGAATATATACACATACACGGGTGTGTGTGTGTGTGTGTCCCTCACTTGTAGAATACAGTACTTAAAACCCTTGGCATCTCTGCAGTAATGAGTGTCTTTTGCATACCAACAAGATGAAAGACACCTGAGATTCGGCCAGCTGGTTGCCAAGATAGATTAGAGGGCTGGAACTTTTAGCCCTATCTCTACCCTGCAAGGAAAGGAAAGGGGTAAAGGCTAAGTTAAACACTGATAGTCTATGGTGTTGATGTACTACATTAAGCCAGTGCAATTAAACTTCCATAAATCTCTAAAGAATTGGGGTTTAGGTGGATGAGCAGGTGGAGATACTCTAAAGTTTCAGAGTCAGCTGGCCAATTAAGGCCCTGCCCTGTGTCCCTACCTGTTTACAAAAATCTGTTAAGTTTCTATTTCCTCTATGCTGTATTGTTTTCTTAGTGTGACACACAAATTTCCACCCCAGTTGCAATAGTCTCATTATACTCCTCAGAATGTGACTTGTGACTTGTCTGCCAATTCGTGTAGCCCACATAACACCTTCTTCTCGGAACTGACTCCTCCCAACACCCAGAATTCCCATGGTCCATATGATGTGATCCATGCGATTGCCCATTTGACCCATGTGACTGCTCCCTAAAATTTCCTTTAAATTATGCCCACACCTGTCCACGGCTGCTGCCTCCATTCCTGCTTGCAGCAGCCTGGCAGGTCTGACTCCAAATAAAGCCTCGAGCCTGTATTGGTCTCTTGCTCTCATTTCTTACAGATATGTCAACTGGATGTGAGAAGTTGCTCCATGCCCCAGGTCCACACCTTGACCCTTCATCTATCCATCTAGCTGTTCTTGAATTTCATGACCAAGCAGTTCACACACACACACACACACACACACACACACACACACACACACACACACACATCCCTCCCCTCTCCAGCCCCTAGAATTGATTTTGTTGGCAAGAACACAGTTAACCATATATATGAATAAAAGTAAATGTGTTCTGGGGTCTAGTTTAGGGGTAGAGGGCTTTCCTAGCATGTTGGGATTTTTGGATTTGACTCCCTGCCCTGCAACAAAACAAACCCCCCGATGGAATCCTTGTGCATATTTTTTACATAGCTATGCCAGGAGACTGATAGCATGATGGAGCAGAAATGAATCACTGCCAAGTCAATTAGTTGGGTAACAGGATAGAAAGATATCCAATGGCTACCGGTGTGCCACCAGACTGCTAAAGTTCAGTCTCTAAAATAGGCTGACCCTATGAGAGCAGGAGAAAGAGCCTGGGTAAGCAGTAGGGCAAAGGGCCCTCACCCAGGGTTGTTCCCCATTCCTTATCATGGCCTTGGGCAGTCATACATGCAGGCTTTTAGGTACCACATACTAGTATGCTCCACCAGAAAGACTTGCATATGAGCAATAGACTGATAGGGCCATCCAGAGGTTGTTTGTTAGAATAGGCATCCATTTAGAGTTTGTGCAGGCTTCATAGAGCCTCTAACTGGGTCTGGGGACTGATAATGGCCCACACCGTCCAGTAATTTGTGTGTGTGTGTCTCTGTGTGTGTGTGTGCACGCATGCGCACATGCACGCACGCGTGAGTACTGGTGCTTGAACTCAGTGATTGGGTGCTGCCACTTAGCTTTTTCATCCAAGGCTGACACTCTACTACTTGAGGTACTTGAGCTGTACCTCTACTTCCAGATTTTTGGTGGTTAACTGGAGATAAGAGTTTCATGGTCTTTCCTGCCCAGTCTGGGTTTGAACTGTGAGCCTCAGGTCTCTGCCTCCTGAGTATCCAGGAATATGTAAAGTATAGGTAGGTCTCATTAGGTAGCCTTTGAAGAGAACACCACATGTATTCAGGCAGGAAAAGAGGTTTATTTACCAAACTGCATGCATGGTAGAGAGGCATGGACAAAAGGGGAGACCCACCCCCGGGCCAGGACTTATCTAGGCCAGGGACAGGACAAGGTGTGGCCTGGTGGGGGAAAGTGGTGGTCACATTGGATCTGGATGTGATCTCAGGGCCTGGGACCCTCCTGTGGTCAGATGGGAGGAGGAGTGACCAGAGGCGGCCTAGGATGTTACCTAGGAGGAGGGGGAGATGACTGCTTCCAGGTGTGCCCGTTACCTAGGTAACACAGATACTGGGCAGAAACCTAGCCAAGGAGTAGGGAGGTGTCTGCACCTGGCCTGCATGGCTCAGGGCAGACCTTACTGATTATAGGTGTGAGCTACCAGTGCCTGGCTGTCCAATGATCTTGAGAATCAGATAGCTCCCTCCTAGAGATATCTTATTCTTCTTTGCACAACACAGCCCAGGTGGTGCCCTCCTTTGGGACCTTTCCTATCTAAGGGGAGCTCTGCTCATCTTTTTCTCCAGTAACTTTAGTCATTTTGCTCCTCCCTCTTTGTCCACGAGTCATTCTTCTAACACCAACAAAGCCAAGAACCCAATCCAGTCATTGCAGTTTTTCAGTCTCATATAAGACTCTGGAGTGCCAAGTCCCAAATTCAGCTTTCTCTGTCACACTGGCTGAGAGATGGCAGGCTTTGCCCAGCAACTCTGCAAGCTTTAGATTCTTATCTGGCAGGGGCACTGGAATATATGAACATTTTCTGAGATAAAATTGTTTTCAAGAATTTTCACCAGGGGCTGGGAAGGTGGCTCAGCGGTAGAGTGCATGCCTTGCAAGCATGAGTCCCTGGGTTCGATTCCTCAGCACCACATAAAACAGAAAAAGCTGGAAGTGGTGCTGTGGCTCCAGTGGTAGAGCGCTAGCCTTGAGCTGAAGAGCTGAGGGACAGTGCCCAGGCCCAGAGTTCAGGCCCCATGACCGGCCAAAAAAAAAAGAATTTTCACCAACAATGCTGAAATCAGGGCTGGGGTTGTAGCATAGTGGCCAAGCACCTGCTGAGCATGCATGAGGCCCTATGTTCCATTCCCGGCACCTCCAAAAAAAAGTCTATTTGAGGTGCTAGTCCAGAGTCAGGTACAGGCCCTGAGGCTGGCAGAATGAGATCCAAGAAGAGAGAAATCATACTTGAGTACTAGATTGCATAGCAGCTAGAGTAGAAAAGGGGTTAGACATACTGTCTTTTCTGTTCCTTTCAAGAACTATGTATTGGAGCAAGTCTCTTTGATATACTTTAAGGTTTGGAACATCCTTGAGGAAAACCATATTCCAGTCAGAAGAGGAACAGGGAAGCTTTCCTTCTTTAAGATGGTGGGAATTTATCCATTATCAGATCAAGGAGGAAGAATAAAAAGGCAGCTGGAGGAAGCTCAGGTTGGATCTGTCTCTTAACTGGAGCTAGAATGTGTAGGGAGAGATCACTATCATATGCTCATTAGGAATCAAGAAACCTAGAGCCACAGCAAGGGCTGGGGTGGAAGGCAGAGCTCCAGAGGGACTGTCGACCTGGGCAGAATGAACTTGCATCACTGGCAGCCATCAGGCCACTGGATCTAGCCTGAAGGGCAAGACTCAGCTCAGTAGCAGGATGTATACAGCCTCACTTCCCTTCTTGCCACTGCAGGCTTCCATTCTCAGGTTGTTCTATTATTACTACCATTATCATTATTGTTGTTGTTATTATTGACTTTATGGGATTGAACAAAAGGATTTCAATTCAACATGTCAGCTTACGAGTATAAACTTTCTTGATCATTGTTACGTCTATCATTTTTCTTCCATGTCTCCCAATTGCACCCATCCTCTCAAGTTACCTGGTTCCATTTTCGTAAATACGCATTGAATATTACAACTGCTCTCTTCATTCATTTGATCCCCTACTCCTCTTGACATCCCCCATTGCCGACAACACATGTTCCAGTTTCCTGGTATGCATTTTGTTCAATTGTAAGTGTTCAAAGGAGGGACACTATTGCAATCCTCCTCTGTGTATATCCTGCTTTAGTAAATATCTTTGTGTCTATTTGCATACGATCTTGTATATATTTTCGCTTACATTTGTAATTTATATTTCACTTCTACAGATGAGATAGGCTGTTATTGAATGCTGAGGAGCTTGTCACTCTAGAAAGGCTTGTTCAGTTCTGAACGTGTTCAGAACTCAGGAAGCGTTGGGAGAAGAGTTTGTTTTCTGAGGAGTTGCTGTCAGTTTCATTGACATGGAAGGCTCAGGCGGCTTCACAGGAGCACTAGAATCCTGGAAATGAACTATGATATTGAATACTGTGTTCTTCCATTTATTTACTTATTTATTGATGACTGCTGTAAGGTTTTTGAACTAAAAAACATTACATTCTGTTATAATTCAAAGCATGAAATTATTTGTCTCCAGCTACAACAAAATAAAAACCCAATGAAGCTTCACCTCGCTTTCTTCAAGAGGCAATTTCCCTGAGGATCATCACTAATTTATGGGACATCTAGGTTCGTGAGCGTACCAATGCAGATGCTGTGAGGAGTGGAGAGGTGGCCAAGGCAGCCTGGGTATCAGACAAATTCTAGCTATGGTTGGGTGGGCAGGGTGGGGAGGCAGGGATTTTTGGCAGCAAGAGCAACTTGCTTTTGTACTGATCTCTTGATCTACTTAAAGCCCCTCTGATAGACTCAGCCTCTTCCTCAGATTGGTGGAAACTGTATTTCTAATCTCACGGATTTTTCTAGAGTCTTGTCACTCCTTACTAGGGGGTTGTGTCTCTTCTTAGCTTCCCAAACCAGTGTAACAACTGTAAATGCGATGAGAATGCACTAGAGGAAGGAGCCCAGCTTCCTTTCTGGGGTCCCTTGCCTGGAAACCCTGAGCCGCTGTCCATAGAGTTGGCATCCTCTGAAAACAGCTGTCCTGGGTGCTCACGTGGAGCTACTGCAGAACCATGGAGCTACTAAGACCCCCAGTAGCTTCATCAGCTGAGCAGACAGGGCTCAGCACAGAACTGTGCTGCCCAAATTACAGATGTGTCAGCTAAAGAAATGACCCTTGTTTGGGGGTAACTCATTATGAAAGCAGAAAAAGAGCCTAGCCAGGCATCAGAGCAAATCTAAACTCCCCTGTGGAGGTCCTGCGCCCTTCACCCTGGCCCTGAGCTCTCCTAGGTGCAGGCCTCTCAACACCACATCACCGTAGCCTTGAGGAGTGGAGCATGCGGCCCCCTGGGCATCATGTCATGACCTATTGCCCTCAGAAGACTTGCACACAAACAGAAGACTAATTGGACCCCAATCAGCAAACTGGAACAGTTACCCAGTCAGAAGGGCTGGGAATGTGGCTTAGTGGTAGAGTGCTTACCTAGCATGCATGAAGCCCTGGGTTCCATTCCTCAGTACCACATAAACAGAAAAAACTAGAAGTGGTGAAGTGGTTAAAGTGGTAGAGTGCTAGCCCTGAGCAAAGAAGCTCAGGGACAGTGCCCTGGCCCTAGTTCAAACCTCAGGGACTGGAAAAAAAAAAAAAGGTTAATCTATACATGGAGAGTTTGTGCAGGCTGTGTAGAGTTTCTGATTGGATCTGGGGATTGTTATGGCTTGCAGACTGTCCAATGATCTTGACAATCACATAGCTCTCTTAGAGACACCTTAATAACCCCTGCATGACACACTCCAGGTGGTGCCCTCTCCTGGGACCCCCTCCTGTCTAGCAGAAGCTCTGCTTATCTTTTTCTTGTTTTTTGTTTTGTTTTGTTTTTTGGTCGGTCATGGGGCTTGAACTCTTAGGCTTGGGCCCTGTCCCTGAGCTCTTCAGCTCAAGGTGAGCGCTCTACCACTTGAGCCACAGCTCCACTTCCAGTTTTCAAGTAGTTTACTGGAGATAAGAGTCTTATGGACTGGGCTGTCTTTGAACCTCAATCCTCAGATCTCAGCCTCCTGAGTAGCTAGGATTACAGGCGTGAGCCACCAGCGCCCAGCATCTTTTTCTTTAATAAATCTTTATCCATGAACTCAAAGGACCTGATACAGATGTTGCAGCTTTTTGGTAAACATTAGGTAACCACAGATAACTGGAGGCATCATTATCTTTCCAGATGCTCTCATATCAGGATATCTTAGATACTGAGGACCGGGCATCCTAGAGGACAGGGAGTCTTCCATTTTCCTCATCATTCACAGCCTCACTGTACCCAAGTCCCATGACCATCTCAAATTCCCCAGCAAATACCTTAGTGCTTTGGGTAAGGTCACATTGTTGTTAAATTTCCTTTCCTTTCCTTTTTATTGGCAGTATTAAAGTTTGAACTCAGAGCTTTGTGCTTGTTAAATTTCTAAGGCTTTTAAAGTATATAAACATCTATACATGGTTTTGTTTTCTTTTTATTTTATGGTTTTGTTTGTTTTACTTTCTAAACCCTAGAACAAACCTAGGACCTGTGCATGAAAGGCAAATGCTGTACAATTGAGCTAGACCCTCAACGTTATGTTCATCATACCTGAAAATATAAACAGCATCCAGCAATCAAAATGTAGAGGAGAATACATCACATGTCTGTATGTATCATCACAGTCATCATATCAGTTTTCATAAATTATCTGCAAAGAGTTTAATGAAAAGATTCTCCAGAGAGTTGAGTAAGAATAACAAAGATAGGGATCTAGGGGAGACTAACAAGAATGGAGAGCAGTTACCCCAACCCTGAATGTGTGCTGCTGATATCAGAGGACTGAAGGTCTGAGACAAGAGACCCACAGGAGAACACCCCACACATGCCTGCAGTTAGGAGGAATAGGGGAGGAAAGCAAGTACCTGACATCTACTTCTTTTTTTTGTCGGTTGTGGGGCTTGAACTCTGGGCCTGGGCGCTGTCCCTCAGCTCTTCAGCTCAAGGCTAGCGCTCTACCACTTGAGCTACAGCGCCACTTCCGGTTTTCTGGTGGTTTGTTGGAGATAGGAGTCTCACGGTCTCTCCTGCCTGGGCTGCCTTTGAACCGCGATCCTCAGATGTCAGCCTCCTGAGTAGCTAGGATTACAGGCGTGAGCCACCAGCGCCCGGCTTGACATCTACTTCTTGCCTCTCATTAGCTGAGCACAAGTGGAAGCTGGAGGTTCAACGAGTTAAGAAGACGATGTCCTATATACATCCCATCCTGCGCCCCTCCTCTCCGGGGCCTCCCAGCCAGCATCCCAAGGAAAATCCCAAGAATAGCCACTCTGCTCACCTTTGCATCACTTCTTGTGCTGGGCTCAGATGATCAGATCAGTGCTTTAATTTTAGGTGTTTATGCTTTCTTTAGTCTTTGAGCAAAAGGGAGTTTTTGAGATCAAAAGATACTACAATGAGAGTTACATTATAACGAAGTCTCCAAATAATGAGTAGTATGTAGCTTGCAAAAAACCGTAACTAAAGGATATACCAGAATTTCTTACCAATTCTTCAAAAGCCTGATCTTCTAATGACTCTCATTTTTGGTTACAAGTTGAGGATTTCTAACCTAAATATCCATAATCTGAAATCTGAAAGCTTCTAAGTGCTCACATGAAAGACATGTGAAAAAAATTCTATGCCATGAAACAGTTTCATGCACAAATTATTTTACATGTTGTTTAAAATTATCTTATATATAAGATGCATATGAAACATGCACCTTCATCTTTCATGTTTAGACTTTGGTCCCTGTTAGGTTTTTTTTTTTTTTTCCTGTTAGGTTTTTGAAAAGAGGTAGCAGAGTAAGAACAGCACCAGCACGCACGTGGTATTCAGGTAAGGGGTAGGTTTATTCAGTAGACCTGCTGGGACCAGGCAAGGTTGGCACTCCACGTGGCCGGGAAAAGAAAGAGGAAAGAGCAGCAGAGAGAGGGGAGAGAGAGGAAGAGAAAGAGAGCGCAGAGAGCAGAGAGAGAGCAGAGAGAGCAGGAAGAGCTAGAAAAAACAGAGCTAGAAAAGAACAGCGAGAGAGCAGAGAGCTAGAAAAGAGCATCAAGAGAGAGAGCTAGAATAGAACACAGAGAGAGTGTCTGGGTCTGGGCTAGGCCTTATCTAGGGTATGGGTGGGGAAAGGTGTGGCCACATCAACTTCAGATGTGACCTTAGCGGATGCAGATGTGACCTCTTCCAGGTGTCCCAGTTGCCTAGGTAACGCAGGTACTGGGTGGAGACTTTGCTGCGAGGAGGGTGGAGTCTGCTGGCCATCCAGGAGCGGACCTTACAGTCCCAGTTCTAAAAACAGGTCATTATGTGTAATGTGAATAGTCCCCGATGTAAAAAGACTCACCCACTCCATTTCCCTCCCTCATCCTTCCTCCCCTTCCATGTACAATTTATATCATCTCCAGATTATTTTGATATCTCATACAATGTAAATATTTGTCACAAGCCATAGTGGGCCCACAACCACCACAACTAGGGACAAGGCAGTAACAGAATTGAGCTGTGGGGTACCAGGAGACCTGTAGCCTTCCCCAGCTTCAGATCTCAAGGCTCCATTAACCCAAGTTTTTATTGCATTTTTGTATAGGGAAGGGTGTGTAGATAGTAAGATATAAGCATCAACTTGTGACAATATTTTGTATACAAGTGGTAGATAACTAGAGCTAAACAGTCAACAGTTTACACTTTGCATAAGCCTTGGACTACTACCAGGCTCCCAGGCAGTTTAGAGTCGAATTAGCCCACACCTAGGATGGAGCTGAATTCCTGTTAAGCCAGGACAGATTGACCTTTCCAGGAAACTCGGCATTCTGAGAGAGTGTGTTGGGAGAAGACCTTTCAAACTCACCGTCCTTACTGGTCTCACAGATCAGCTTTTCGGGCTGTCACAAATATTGTGTAAACTGTTGTTATACTGTAGGTATAGTAAGTAGGTAGGTTTCGTTAGGTAGCCGACGAAGAGAACACCATGGGTATTCAGGCAGGAAAAGAGGTTTACTTACCAAACAGCGTATCTAGGCCAGGAACACGAAGAGGTGTGACCAGGTGGGGGAAAGGTGTGGCCATATTGGATCTGGCTATGACCTCAGGGGCTGGGACCTTCCTATGGTCAGATGGGAGGTGTGACCATAGGTGGCCCAGGATGTAACCTAGCAGGAGGGGGAGGTGAATGCTTCCAGGTGTGCCAGTTACCTAGGTAACACAGATACTGGGCAGAAACCTCGTCAAGGGGTGGGGAGGTGTCTGCACAGGGCCTGCATTGCTTGGGGCAGACTTTACATATATTGTATAGCTCATGGAACAATAACAAGAAAAAATGTCTACACCTGTTCATGATGGATGTAAACTTTCCTTGACCATTTTTCACTAACCACTAGTTGAATCCACAAATGTGGAACCAGCAGGTAATAGAAGGCTCATCACTATTATAGGTCTTGGTGGATTTTCTGTGAGGTGAGTATCCTTTGTGTCTCCAACACTATAGATAAAAAACAGCCTTAGAAAACTTGGCCAGTTTATAGCACCACAATATAGAGTTTCATATACTCACTTTGGTCTCTAGAATGTCATGAAGAGAATTTCGTTAAAGAAATTTAGAACTGGGCGCTGGTGGCTCACACCTGTAATCCTAGCTACTCAGGAGGCTGAGATCTGAAGATTATAGTTTGAAGCCAGCCCAGACAGAAAAGTCTGTGAGACTCTTTTCTCTAATAAACTACTCAGAAAAAGCTGGATATGACACTGTGGCTCAAGTGGTGGAGTGCTAGCCTTGAGCAAAAAGAGACTCAGGGACCATCTCCAGGCCCTGAATTCAAGCCCCAGGACTGGCAAAAAAGAAAGAAAGAAAGAAAGAAAGAAAGAAAGAAAGAAAGAAAGAAAGAAAGAAAGAAAGAAAGAAAGAAGTAAGGAAGGAAGGAAGCAAGGAAGGAAGGAAGGAAGGGAGAAATTGACAAAGTAATTCCAATTTCATTGAAGAATAAACACATAAGTTTACAATAGAAGAGCACTTACAGATGTGAGTCTAAAAGTAAACATGCACTTAGAAAACAGGAGGAACAAGAACAAGCTCAGGCCTATAATCCTAGCTACTCAGGAGATTAAGGTCTGATGATCACAGTTCTAAGAAAAGTCCATTTTACCAGGAATTAACCAGTAAAAAAGCAGGAAGTGGAGCTATAGCTCAAGTGGTAGAGCACCAACATTGAGTGAAAAAGCCAAGCAAGAACACAAAGTCCTGAGTTCAAACTCTAGTATTGGACATCATCCTCCATAACTACAGGAAAGTAAAAGCAGTGTTAGCCAGCCACCTAGCCCCTAGTGATGAAGCCTTAGTGTAACCAGACCAGTGATGACCCAGGAAAGTCTCCAATGAGGAGGGCATTCTTCCTGACCCTTGGGTTCCAAGTTCACAATGTTGTTACAAAAAAAGAATCTGAAGACACTTAGAAGGAGAGACTAGGAAACTTCATTAGTAAAGCAAAGACAGAGTGATGCTACACTAACCAGACCTGGATGCAGGCACATCTGATAATAGGTTCGGAAAAAGTGGGTTGGGGTTTGGCTCAAATTCACCTTTGCATGAATGCTCTCCTTGTTCTGACTTTTGGTACATTCTGTCATTCTTGATGTTACATTTTTATCAGTTGTACCCAGTCATTTCAAAGTTGGCCTGCTCATTAAGTTTGGGTCATTGTGACATAGGTGTTTGAGCATGCCTTTAAACAAAGGATGTATTCTGCCAGGAGCTTCCTTGAAGACTGGTGTCTATCCTTGAGAAGAAGATTTTTCTTTGCAAACACTTTTTTGTACCCAGAGGAGGCATTCTCCCAAGTGTCTTTTTCCTAGGATAAATGTCTTTCTTTAAGATAACTTTGCTCAGTTCCCAGAGCACACTAAATTACTTGAACAAGGAGACAAGGTCAGAGGAAGAGAGTGGCTCTTGACTGCCCTCCTTTTTTCCTTTCTACTAAAGGCTGCAGCTTATGAAGGGGTTGAAGCTTCAAGTAAAATAAAATAATAAGACAAAATAATGCCCTGTGCTTTGATTGGCTGCTTGATTAAAGCTACTCATTAATACAGTATTAGCATCTGATTCCTGGCTCCTGGTTTTCATGCCTCATTTCCCCTAACTATCCTGTCTCACTAGGAAACAAATACATTTGAAGACTGGTATCCTGGTGGGCCTCGGAGTCCCTGAGGACAGTTCCTCCTTCAGTCTCCCTTTCCTCTCTACAATCCTTACCTCAATCCTCTGCACCTATGTTTGGCCAGCCCTGAAGCTACCACTTGGTTTTCTGAATGGCTGTGGACATTCCAGTGTTCCAGCTCTTTGGAAGAAATGTGTGTGTATGGGAGAATGACAACAGTGGATCCTATCGATTAGGTTATGATAACGTGAGAACCAGAGGAGGTATGTGCCCCAGGTGCTGTGTTTGTGTCCCGCGGCCAGTCTCTCCCCAGTACCTGAGAACTTCACTGGGCTGCTGACTATGTAACAACAAGATGCCCAGCATTAATCTTGTGCTGCCTGGCAGTACACAAGCTGCCTTGTCAGCACTCACAGTTCAAGATGCTGTCATCAAAAGCAACCTGTTTCCTTTTAGCAGTGAATACTCGCTGCCAGCTCATGGGCCTCAAGAAGACATCATCTGCATAGTCAGTGACTCCATGTGGACTCCATTCAATGATGTTTCAATGACATGAAGGTTGTTCCTCAAGCTGTGTTGTTTGAGAAACAACTTGAGCATCAAGATGGTTGGCAACTGCGGATGCAAAAATCTAACCAAATCTTGTTGTTATGTTCCGGCTTTATGGTATGTACGACAGGACCCTCAGGCACTGGACACACTTCCTTCATGCATTGCTATTCAATGCATTCTCAGGGTCCCACTCTTAGAGATCCCAGTGCCTGAGTGGTATTAGGCCTTGAACTCAGGGGCTTGTGCTCTCGCTTGGCTTTATTTCGCTCAAGGCTATGACTCTGCCACTTGAACCACAGCTCCACTTCCAGCTTTTTGGTGGCTAACTGGAGGTAAGAGACATTCAGACTTTACTTCTTGGGCTAGCATCATGCTATCATCCTCAGATCTCAGCCTTCTGAGTAGGTAGGCTTACAGGTATGAGCCACTGGCACACAGCCTTGACATTCTTGAATTTCCATCTGACATTGGTCATAGTTATATAGGAAGTTGGTAGAAATATAGACCCCCACCACCACCAACAACAACAATAACAGGGGACCCATCATAATCTATTACCTGAAAAAGGGCTCCACAAGGTGTGGCTTCCACTCTGTAGCTTTATGCCAAACAGAGAGAGTAAACACATTAGATGCAGGGGGGGTAGAGGGAGACAGGAGTGGAGTACAGAAGTTGCTTAGAGCAGTGAAAGTGTTGGTAGATGTCATCATAGGCTTCTTCAACACCACAGAACATACCACATCAAAGGCAAGCTTCAAGGCCAGCTCTGGACTTGGGATACTTGACACAACAATGCAAGCCCATCTGTTATTACCAATACTCCACTCGAGTGGGAGATGTTAATAATATGATAACTGAGGGAAAACATGGGGCGGATGGAAAAACCTCTATTCTTGTCCATTTTGCTATAAAACTGCTTTTCAAATACAGCTAAGACGAATTTTGAATGAATACAGAATAAGGAAAAATTGCAGTCTTTTTTTTTTGGTGCCAGTCCTGGGGCTTGGACTTAGGACCTGGGCACTGTCTCTGAGATTCTTTTGCTCAAGACTAGCTCTCTACCGCTTGAGCCATAGTGCCACTTCTGGCCTTTTCTATTTATGTGGTGCTGAGAAATCAAACCCAGGGCTTCATGCATGCTAGGCAATTCTACCACTAAGCTACATCCCCAGACCCTGCAGCCTTAAATTCACCAGCAATGCACTTGTGAGGGACTGGCACAGCGACATGGGGGCTATTGGTCCAACATGTAAACTTGCAAACCAGACAGGAGCTGGGGTCGGAGGGCAGAAGTCACTGAGTCAGTTATCTTCCTACTGGCTCTCCAGCCCTCAGGGTTGCTAGGGCTATATTCCTCAATGGGCCAGCTCAGCAGTTTGTGGGCCACGCAATCCCATTTCTGAGCATCAGAGTTAGACCTTCTCATCTAAGAGCTCAAGACGCACCTTCTCAGGGACAGTGCTGAGCTGCTGTAGATCCTGGTGTTTTTTGGTGTGTGAGTGTATAGTACTCAAGCTTGAACTCAGGACCTGAGCACTGTCCCTTAACTGTTTTGTTAAAGGCTAGATAGAGCTCTACTACTTGAGCCACAGCTCTACATCTGGTTTTTTTGATGGTTAATTGGAGATAAGAGTCTTGCAGACTTTCCTACTGGGCTGGCTTCAAACTATAATCCTCAGATCAATAGCAAGGATTGTAGACATGAGTCTATAAAAATACCAAATTGCCAAAGATAAACATGAAATGTTCTATTTATGTATTTTTAAAAATTCTTTTGTGGTTCCTATTACTAAGACAAGGTTTGCTTTCTCACCCTGACATTCCTGGGAATTCTCACTAGCAAATAAAATGTATGCTGTACATTTCAGAAGAAATCCAGACAGACTGCCATTGGAATTTACCAGACTTTAAACATCAGTGATTGATTTAAGATGGTTGATTAAAACCTGGCCTCCAGGATGTTTTCTCCTGAGGTGAGTGTTTGGCCTTAGCGTCTAGAAGGCTATGTGTCTCTACCATTCAGTCCTTTCATCTGCCTAGGAAGGGAAATGACTCCAGTGCCCTGAGACATGAGAGAGGGTCTGGCTCCCATTTTCTGGCTTACAGGGAGCCTGGTTGGCTGATCCTGGTTTCTATGGGGCTGATCAGAGCTGGGAGCTCAATTTCAGCAGGAAATGAAGAATCAGCATGAAGAAAGCAACTGTTTCCCAAATCCCCATCAAAGGGCAGATTTTAAATGCAGTAGCCTTTGGACTGAAGAGCAAGCAAGCCACAAATAAGGTGACAGAGAAGCTGATTTTCCAATCTGTATTGTCAAAGGCTGAGAAAAGCAGAGCACTGGTAGCTCACGCCAATAATCCTAGTGACTCAAGGGGCAGAGATCTGAGGATCAAGGTTTGAAGCCAACCTATGTAGGAAAGTCTGAGAAACTTGTGTCTCCAATTAACTGTTGAAAGTGGAGGTATGAAAGAGGAAGAGCATGAACTTTGAATGAAAGCCCCAGTATTGGCACACACACACACACACACACACACAGAGAGAGAGAGAGAGAGAGAGAGAAAGAAAGAAGAAGTTGGGAGAGCAAAACATTATTCTAATAAACTTTAATCAGAATAAGTTTGATTTCTAGTCAAACGTCAGTCAGTAGCCCCCTTTGTGTATGCTGAGGGTCTCAGTCTTTACAGTCAAGCAAGTCCCAATTCTGTTATACAGATATGTATGGCATAAAAGAAAAATCTGCTGGATGCTGGTGGCTCATTCCTGTAACCCTAGCTATTCAGGAGGCTGAGATCTGAAGATAACGTTGGGAAGACAGCTCGGGCAGGAAAGTCTGAGACTCTTTTAACCACAAAAATCCGGAAGTTGAGCAGTGGCTCAATTGGTAGAGCACTAGCCTTGAGCAAAAAAGCTTAGGGACAGCTCTCGAGCCCAGAGTTCAAGCTCCAAGACTGGCACACACACACACACACACACACACACACACCAAATCTAACTTTGACTTCTCAATGTCTTGTAATCCCGTCTGTATTGAGGGATGACTGCACACACAAGAACATCTAAGGGCCTGGGACACTGGTGGTTAACTGGAGAGAAAAGTTTACCAGACTTGCCTCACATCTCAGCCTCCTGAATTATTAGGAAACCCCTAGCTGCCTTGTTTGGTTACAAAGATGATGGGTCTCTACTGTCTCATTGCTTCTTACCTGGTTAGTATCTCACTGGGGCATTTGAACTGCAGGCTCACACCCCCTTAAACTCCATGCACATTTCCCTCTCTGGATCCCTGTCAACTTCAGCATCTCTGCCTCTGCTCCTGGGGCAGGAGTTTCCCAAGCAGTGCTCCTGCTGGGAGACACTAGCTGGAAGGTCCACCATGGCTCACTGGTCAATGGAGACAGTCTACCTCCTGGCACAGTGACCAAGGAGCACCTGCAGGACCTGCCTGTGCTAACACTAAGACATTAAGATGTGCTGAACCATCAGGGTAGAGTAAAGGAAGTTTCTGCGATACCCCAAGGACTCAGCCATGTTGGATGTGCTGAATGAAGTGTTCTGGTTGGAACTGAATAGCAGGGTCTCCATGAACTGCAGACATCATCTTGGCTTGGTTTCCTCAGCCTTGCAGCCCACCCACATTGTTTGGAGTAAACCTTAATCCAGTACTTTAAATCACAAACATTTCCAGATTAAGTGTCCTACTCCGGGGATGGTGATTTGATTGATAGGCCAAGCTGGTAGAATCCTGCTGAACATAAGAGGAGCTCGGGACAATGAAGAGAGTTCAGCCTTGGAGTCAAGGAGGTCCAGGTGTCATGTTGGCATGCTCCACAGCTTCCCAGGGAATTGCTCCTAGTTCTTTCTTCTCCTTTCCTGACAAATAGGAAGACCTTCCTAGAATGGCCAGAGCTTTGATCTTCATGTCCTCTCATACCCTCATAACAGGGGGGCAGTTAGGAGAAGTTCCCCAAATATTGGCCATTGCAGCAGGGCCAAAAAAGGACTGCCTTCACTCACATTCTATTCTCTCTCTCTCTCTCTGTCTCTCTTTCTCTCTTTGTCTGTCTCTGTCTGTCTCTCTATCTCTCTGTCTCTGTCTCTGTCTCTCTCTCTCTCTCTCTCACACACACACACACACATTGTACCAGTCAGTTGCTAGGGCTTATATTCAGGGCCTTGCACTCTCATTTAGCTGCATTTTTCTTTTCTTTCTTTTTTTTTTTTTTTGGGTCCGGTTGTGGGGCCTGAACTCTGGGCCTGGGCGCTGTCCCTCAGCTCTTCAGCTCAAGGATAGTGCTCTACCACTTGAGCCACAGCGCCACTTCTGGCTTTTTTTCTTTTTGCTTATGTGGTGCTGGGGAATCGAACCCAGGGCCTCAGGCATGCAAGGCAAGCGCTCTACCACTGAGCCACCTTCCCAGCCCCTTGGCTGCATTTTTCAAAGCTAGTGCTCTACTACTTTAGTCAAACTTCCACTTTCAGCTTTGTTGTTGTTGTTGGTGGTGGTGGTTATAGAGTTACAGGGCCTTTCCTGCCTGGGCTGTCTTTGAACCACGACCCTCAGATTTCAGTCTTCTGAGTAGCTAGGATTACAGGCACAAGCCACCAGCACATGGCAACTTTTTTGTTCGTTAATTGGAAATAAGGGTATTGAAGATTTATCTGCCCAAACTAGCTTCAAACCTTGATCCTCAACTCTGTGTGTGTGTGTGTGTGTGTGTGTGTGTGTGTTCACGTGTGCATGCACATGTACTGGTTTGTATTCAGGGCCTGGGCACTGTCCCTTGCCTTTTTTACTTGAGGCTGACACTACCACTTGAGCCACAGTGTCACTTTCAGCGTTTTGGTGATTCACTGGAGATAATAGACTTTTCTTCCTGGGCTGGCTTCAAACCAAACTCTTGAGTAGCTAGGATTACAGATGTGAGCCCCTGGCATCAGCTTCATTCATTTTAAATGGAATTTAATTTAGATATGAACTTTCAACACAAAGGTGGCTGAACTACATTTAACCATCACTTTTTTTTGGGGGGGGGTGGTGTCTAGTCGTGGGGTCTGAACTCTGGGCCTGGGCGCTGTCCTTTAGCTCTTCAGCTCAAGGCTAGCACTCTACCACTTGAGCCACAGTACCACTTCCAGCTTTTTTTTTCCTGCTTATGTGGTACTGAGGAATCGAACCCAGGGCCTCATGCATGCAAGGCAAGCACTCTACTACTGAGCCACCTTCCCAGCCCTTAACCATCACTCTTATCTGAGATTATATATATTTTGTACATGAAGACCTGTGATAAAACTTAATGTAAAAAAAAAAAAAAAACTTAATGTAGTCAGGTACCAGTGGCTCACGCCTGTAATCCTAGCTACTCCAGAGGCTGAGATTTGAGGATGGTAGTTCAAAGCCAGCCCAGGCAGGAAAGTCCATGAGATTCTTATCTTCAACTAACCACCAGAAAACCGGAAGTGGCACTGTGGCTCAAGTGGTGGAGCGCTGGCCTTGAGCTGAAGAGCTGAGGGACAGTGCCCAGGGCCAGCATTCAAGCCCCATGACTGACAAAAACAAAAACAAAAAACTTAATGTATGAATCAGGCACAATAGGGGATTTACAATGATGACTAACATCAACTAGAAGAATGGTAACAACAGACTGTAATAAAATTGCTAGCATTATTTCAGGTCACACTGTGCGTATGTGTCTGACTGGCTTTGGCAGACTCAAGGGAAATAAAACTAAGAATGTTTGCTCCTAATAATTCCTAACTAATGACTAAAGTAACCCAGAGCAGAGAGCAGGCCATAGACAAGGATGGTTTCATCTCCGTGATTGCAAATCTTATCTTGGAGTCTGGTACTTGGAATTCTTCCAGTTTTCCTCTCCACTCCTTTTTTCTTCCTTCCTTACATTCATATATTTAAATTTGTAATTTGATGAATATTAATTAAGGTGTTATTGTACAATTATTGGAAACTTATTCCTTTGTCCACTTCACTATTTTTGTTGTTGGTGTTGGTCGTCAGGCTTGATTTCTGGGCCTGGGTGCTGTCTCTGAGCTCTTCAGCTCAAGGCTAGTGCTCTACCACTTTAGCCACAGTACCATTTCTGGTTTTCTGGTAGTTTATTGGAGATAAGAGTTTCATGGACTTACCTGCCCAGGCTGGCTTTGAATCACAATCCTCAGACCTCAGCCTCCTGAGTAGCTAGGATTACAGGCATGAGCCACCAGCACCTGGCTACAATCTTACAAGTTTTGTGGTAGCACCGCTTCTGGTTTTCTGGTGGTTTATTGGAGATAAGAGTCTCACAGACTTTCCTGCCCTGTCTGGCTTTGAACCGCAATCCTCAGTTCTCAGTCTTCTGAGTAGCTAGGATTTATAGGCATGAGCCACCAGAACAAAAAAGCTCAAGGACAGCACCCAGACACTGAGTTCAAGCCACAGAAGCAGCACACACACACACACACACACACACACACACACACACACACACATACACACACACACAACTTACATATAAATACGTTAACTCCTGAATTGGTTCTATTTTGGGATGACTTCATAGCTCTCCAACTCAAATGTTTCCTTAAATTTATTAGTAAATGATTCATTCTCTAATGCTTTGTTTTTAGACATCCATCCTTCCCTTCAAGACAATTACCTGAGCCACAGCCACCACCAGGAGGTGGATCCTGCTCTGGAAGCAGTTCAATTCAAGGCTCAAAGGGTACGAGGGAGAGATGGAAGCTAATAGGAAGGTGACCATGACAGAAGCATATGGCACAGAAAAACTATTCATTTCTTTATGAGCAGGGAGAAAAAAGAAAAGAGGCTGGGATTGGATTGGGGTCCCAGAATCCCTTACAAGAGCAGGCCTCCAATGACCTAAAGACCTCCCATGAAGCCCCGCCTTCAAAGGCTCCACTATTTCCCAAAAGTGTCATCCTGGCTTTTTTGGTCAAGGATGGCACTCTACCACTGGAGTCACAGCTCGACTTCTGGCATTCTGCTTGTTAATTGGAGATAAGAATCTCACTGGCTTTTCTGCCAA
The DNA here is from genome assembly GCF_000151885.1 of Dipodomys ordii. Classification (NCBI taxonomy): domain Eukaryota; kingdom Metazoa; phylum Chordata; class Mammalia; order Rodentia; family Heteromyidae; genus Dipodomys; species Dipodomys ordii. The sequence goes on from NW_012267284.1 coordinate 837,575, forward strand.
AGCTGGCTTGGAACTCTGATCCTCACATTTGAGCCTCCTGAATAGCTAGGATTACAGGCTTGTTATTAGAAAGTTCTTCCAAATCTGTCTGCTCTTGGTACTGGTTCTCAGCTTTGCTCTGGAGCTCCAAAGAATAAGGCAAGCTCATTTGTTTTTTAACCTCACAATAATCCTGGACAATCAATCTCTCACAGGATAATCACAACTCAGAATGTATTATCTGCAGGATAACTTGTCACACAATGTCACTCAATCCCTCTTTCCCTGAAGGATACTGCTCTCTTCTAGATTTCACTGCAATAGAACAGAGTTAGCAATAAAATGTCTTTAGAAGCCAGTCAGGTAATATAAACAAAGAGGTCACCCAAGGGTCAGGCCCTTGGTGGCCTGTGTCATGCTTGAGTTTTGCCCTATATCTCCTTCATTTCATTCTGGAACAATCTAGTCATTCTTTTTTAGGACAAACATGTTATGTTACCAAACAAAATTCTTTCTCATCGAAAAAAACCCCTCCCTTTATTTTTTCAACTTTTCTTACTAAAAATACAGCCTCATATTTACAATGTCATTGCATTTCCAGTACTTAGGCCTTTCTGCCTTGTGTTTTATTTACCTGCTTTACATGTATATTTTGAAACTATACACACACACACACACACACACACACATATAATATATACAAATATATATATATATTTTTTTTTTTTTTTTGGTTGGTCATGGGGGCTGACCTCTGGGCCCGAGCACTGTCCATCACTCTTCAGCTCAAGGCTAGCGCCCTACCAGTTGAGACACAGTGCCACTTTTAGCTTTTTTCTGCTTATGTAGTGCTGAGGAATCAAACTCAGGGCCTCATGCATGTGATGCAAGCACTCTACAAGTGAGCCAACTTCCCAGCCTGAAACAATATTTAAAAAAAAAATCTCCAAATTAGACAAAATTACTCTTCCTTTCAATAAAAGAAATGTTTTTTTGTTTTGTTTTGTTTTTGTCGGTCATGGGGCTTGAACTCTGGACCTGGTGCTGTCCCTGAGCTCAAGGAGAGTGCTCTACACTTGACCCATAGCACCACTTCCAGTTTTCTGGTAGTTAATTGGAGATAAGAGTTTCACAGACTTTCTTTCCCTGGCCGGCTTTGAACCGTGATCTTAGCCTCAGATCTCAGCCTCCTGAGTATCTAGGATTACAGGCATGAGCCACTGGTGCCCAGCAAAAAGAAATATTTATATCCTTTGCATAGTTTTTCTCATCAAAAGCATACTTTTAAATTCTCTTGTTTTCATTGCATATAGAATTACACATATTAATGAGAAAACTGACTTGAGTTACTGACTTGAAGTTCTAGCAGAGACCCTGGAAGGATCTCATATTGAGTTGCTTTCAATGTACAATTTATCAGATTTTTTTTGTATTTGTTTTGTTGGTCATGGGGCCTGAACTCTGGGCCTGGGCACTGTCTGTCAGCTCTTCAGCTCAAGGCTAGTGCTCTATCACTTGAACCACAACACCACTTCTGGCTTTTTCTGCTTATGTAGTGCTGAGGAATCAAATCCAGGGCCTCATGTATGCGAGGCAAGCACTCTGCCACTAAGCCAACTTCACAGTCCCATATATATATATATATATATATATATATATAGTCAGTTGTGAGGCTTGAACTCAAGGCCTGGGCACTGTGCCTGAGCTATTTTGCTCAAAGCTAGCACTCTACCACTGTGATCCACAGCTCCACTTCCAGTATTTGAGTTGTTAATTTGAGATAAGAGCCTCAGGACTTTTCTGGGCTGGCTTTGAACTGTGATCCTCATATCTCAGCTTCCTGAGCAGCTAAGATTATAGGCATTAGCTACTTGCACCTGGCAAATTATTTAATGCATATATATATTAAGCTGGCACCAATGGATCACACCTGTAATCTTATCTATGCAAGAGGCTGAGATCTGAGAATTGCATTTTGAAGCCAACCCAGACAGGAAAGCCCATGAGACCAATAAACACAAAAAAGCTGGAATCTGAGCTGTGGCTCAAATGCTAGGCTTGAACAAAAAAAGTTTAGGGATAGCACTCAGATGCTGAGTTCAAGCCCCAGGGCTGGCATATATATATACACACACTCACATATGTATGTATCTGCGTATATATACATAAATATGTATCTATGTATAGATACATACATATGTGTGTATGTATATGTGTATATACTTGACATTATATTTAGCAATTGATGTTTCAAATTACAACTTACTTAGAAATGACTAAAATTTTGAATATTTATTATTTAATTTAACATAACTGGATGATGTTAAAAGTACCTGAAAAGTTCACTTGTAAACATTTATTTCATTTACATTCACTTTATTTATTTTTAACAAGTATACCTTGCTGAAATGGGCAATACTGATCAAAATGTGTTGTTCTTATAAAGTGACATGTTGAATTGAAACCCCTTTGTACAACTATTTAAACAAAATTTTAATTTTTTTTTTGGTCATGGGGCTTGAACTCTGGGCTCAGGCGCTGTCCCTCAGCTCTTCAGCTAAAGGTGAACCACTATCCTCAGATCTCAGCCTCCTGAGTAGCTAGGATTACAGTCACCGGTGGCTGGCAAAATTAAAAATTTTTACCTTAAAATATATTTAAATACTTACAAAAATTATGATGTTCAACAGGCATAATTATCATTTTGAGTTTTTTTTGTTTTGGGGGGTTTTTTTGGTTATGGGGCTTGAACTCTGGGCTTGGGCGCCATCCCTGCACTCTTCAGCTCAAGGCTAGCACTCTACCACTTGAGCCACAGCACCACTTCCAGTTTTCTGGTGGTTTATTGGAGATAAAAGTTTCACGGACTTTCCTGCCCCAGCTGGCTTTGAACCGTGATCCTCAGATCTCAGCTTCCGGAGTAGCTAGGATTACAGGCATGAGCTACCGGCGCCCGGCTGAGTTGTTTCTTTATCAAAGAGAAATTCTAAATGTTAAATAGCTGGACGTGATCTACAGGAGGCAGGGGAATCCCACATTATATCTTCATCTGCAGTTTTTGATCTTAGGTCAAAATTACACTTTCATGATCTTAAACATCTAACATAGATAAGCAGAACCCTGCATAGCCTGCAAACCCAGACAAAAATAAAGGATAACAATATTAAAATCTCTTCATCTTCACTTTGCCAACAAATTTTAATATGTTGTTAATAAAGTCACCTTATTTGTCAAGGGTTTGCATGTCATGAGAATGCAAAGACATTTAGATTCATTACTATAATTTTAACAATGTCATTGTATCTGAGTACTCATTTATCATAAGCCAATCTGAATGAAATTCCTTTAGATACTTTACCTTGTACAACAATATATAACACATACATATGCAGCACACATAAAGACATAGCTACACAATGGAAAAATCTAGCTTTCATCATATCTCTAACTTTAGCTTCTCAAGAGGCTGAGGTCTAAGGACTGAGGTGTGAAGCCAGCCTCGGCTGACAAATTCATAAGGCTCTCATCTCCAATTAATACCAAAAGTGGAGGTGTGGCTCAAGTGGTAAGAGCACTGGCCTTGAGTGAAAAAGCTAAAGGACAGGATCCAGGCTTTGAGTTCAAGTCTCAATAATAACACACACACACACACACACACACACACACACACACACACAAGTAAAAAGTGTTTCCTTCTTCACTGTATTTGATATTGGTATAATTTGTGGAGGGGAAGGGAAAAAACAAATTGTTTAAATAGGGATACAGGTGGACCCATTACGACAATGAGACGTACAAGATGTTATGTTGAAAATGAACTTTACAACTTTGGCATGGGGGAGTGAGTAGGGGGGCAGAGATGGGAAGGTGGGAAGGGGAAACAAAGGAGGAGGCAGCAATGCTTGATAAGAAATGTATTCATTATCTTGCCCATGTAATTGTAACCCCTCTTAAAGCAGTCTGTCTTCATATTCAAAATTTGTAAATGATTTTTGTTGCCTATACATAGTTCAGTTCACAGATTATTTCCACAGAATCCAAGAGCAGACATGAACCGAGCATACATACCCAAGAATGTACTCCCCTTACTTAATGGAATATAGAATGCTGAGAACCTTGTCAAGTTCCCATGGGCAAACAATGTTTCTGGGCCATCCTCTGTGTGTGTGTGTGTATGTGTGTGTGTGTGTGTGCTGGTTTTGTGGCTTGAATTCAGTGTCTGGGTGCTGTCCTTGAGCTTTTTTGCTCAAGGTTAGCACTTTCCCACTTGAGCCACAGCCTTACATCCAGCTTAATCTCTGTGGAGACACAGGAGGGCCTGGTCTCCGTTTCGGAACCCTTTCCTCCCATGGTCTTATCTCCAACCCACTTTCAGAGTCTGAACACACATCATTATGTCACCCTGGCTCTTGCCTCCTCCCAACCATCCTCCTAGGCTGTCCCCACCCTTGGGTGCTCATGGCCTTACTCAGATCCTAAGTAAGAACTTCTTATCCAGCCTGATGCCCTTCAAGCACTGTTCCTGGATCAGCTGTCATGCTTCCTTGGCAAAAAGCTAGACCTGGCTCTGGATGGAGAAACACAACCTCTAGCTGATCACATGAAGGTGGTGAGGAAGAACCAACCGCACTTGGTGCCACCTGGAGTCTAGTCTATATTGCTTTTCCTCCACATCTCTTTAGGAAACCTATGGGTGCTTCCTCCCAGCACTGGGCCTTTGTGCCTGCCTTCCTGCCTTCCCTTCCCCAGGTAACTCTTCTCCCACTGAGGGTCAAATGAGCATGCCTGGGGTCAAAGTTCAAGACCATTCCAGCACTGTTCTGTTGTCCTCTTTCTCTTCAACATCAACTCTTCCCTCATCTTTTCTGGCATTACATACAACAGATTGTTACAGTTTGTTTAACCATTCATACTCAGGTAATGTTCAACTTTATGGGTTTTTTTTAAGGCATTGTGTTTTTGTTGTTGTTTGGTGGGGTTTTTTTGAGGGGAGGGGGTGTTGTCCTGGGGCTTGGACTCAGGGCCTGAGTGATGTCTCTGAGCCTCTTTGTGCTCAAGACTAGCATTCTACACTTGAGACACAGCACCACTTTCCACTTTTTCTGAGTAATTTATTGGAGATGAGAGTTTCATGGATATTCCTACCTGAGTTAGCTTCAAACTGGGATCCTCATGAGGATCTCAACCCCCTGAGTCGCTAGGATTATAGGCATGAGCCACTGGTGCCCAGCATAACTTTTGGGTTTTTATCAGTAAGGTTTCTACCAACCTTTGTTTATAAGTTCCTTCAGGCAAGAATATATTTGTTTCTCTGGAGTACATGTTGAAGAGCATAACAAACAAGTCATAGGGTGAACACAGGCTTAATTTTAGAGGAATCTGGAAAATTATTTTCCAGAATATTTGTGTGCCATTTTCCATTATCACTAGCAATGTGTGAGTGATCCAGTCTTCTCAAATCCTTGTCAGCATTGGATATTATCATGATTTTTCATTTTAGTCATTCCAGTATAACTAGGTGGTGACATTATATTGTGGCTTGTATTTGGATTTTTCTAATTACTAATGATGTTGAACATCTTCTCATGTGTTTATTTGTCAACTGCATTTCCTCTTTGGCAAATGTCTGTGCATGCCTTTTGTTCATCTTCAACTAATTTTTCTTTTTACTGGTAAGATTTGAATCTCCTGTATATATTTCAGATCCAGGGCCTTTGCCAGATATGTAATTGCAGATATTTCATGCCTATGTGTAACTTGTCTTTCTATTGTTTTAACTGGGAGTCTCATGGAGTAACAGTTTGTTTTATTTTGTTTTGTATTGTCAGTTGTGGGGCTTGAGCTCAGGGCCTGGGCATTGTCCCTGAGCAATTTTGCTTAAGGCTAGTGCTTCACCACTTGGAGCCACGGCTCCACTTACAGATTTTGAGTGGCTGATTGTGACTTTTGTGCCCCTGCTGGCTTCAAACATCAATCCTCCAGATTTTAGCCTCTTGAAGAGCTAGGATTACAGGTGTGAGCTCCCAGTACCCAGTATTCCTTGGGGTTTTCTACATAGACCATTATGTTGTCTATAAATAAAAAAAAAATCTTACCAGAAGTAAAGTGGGGCAGGGTGAGGAGCTCTACTGTGATTAGAGATCAGCAAAGGATGGATTATACATGATCCCCAACATGTGATGTGAAAGCAATAAGTATTCAGATATTGAAATCTGATCCTTTTCAGGGATAACAATATGTAGAAAATCCCTCTCTTATGAAGCTGAGAAGTGGGAAAGGGGGCAGATCTCAGTCAGCCTGGGACAATGGGGGCAAATGTTTCATGCTGTGTTGCCAGCACTTGAGGCATGCAAGTATTCAGTAATGCCATGTAATAACCAATACTTGATCATAAGACAAACCTTGTGGGAGATATTTCCCCAGCTTAAGCCCAGGTGAGTGTGTAAGCACATTTAAGGTAAGCTAAGCTAAGCTGTGATATTTGATGGGTCAGAAATATTAAATGCACTTTAGACTGATGATTGTTTCAACTTACTTTGGGTTTACGGGGAAATATAATTCCACTCTAAGTCTAGAAAGGTCTGTATAAAGAAAACCCAAGCCAGGTGCAAGTGGCTCATGACTGTAATCCTAGCTACTCAGAAGGCTGAGATCTGAGGACTGTAGTCTGAAGCCAGCCTGGACAGTGTCCAGGCCCTGAGTTCAAACCCCAGGACCAACACACACACACACACACACACACACACACACACACAAACACACACAATCCATTTTATTGAAAACATTATTGTAGCCTAAAGCATCCCATTTATATATGATTTCATGTGTGTTTCTTTGTTAATTCAGAGACTAAGCTGTTACAGTAGTCTGACGATGATTGTAATTCTGAAATACATGATTAATACTGTAATTCTGAAATACAGGCTTAGTACTATTTATTCACGAGGATAAATCGTAATTCAAGGAAAGACAAAAACAATTGAGATTTCTGACAAGGTCACAAGTAAGGTGCAGATACCCCATGGTTTGTTACCTACATTCAGGGGGGGAAAAATATTTGTAGTTAGCAGTTAGGCTGGGAGAATGACCCAAACAATAGAGCATCTGTCTAGGAAGTGTTAATTAGGCCTTGAGTTCAAATCCCAGTACCACAAGAAAACATTAATGAAAGATACAACATTGGTTTCCTATTCATATTCTTAGAGTTCAGAATTCTTCCCACAAAACTCAGATGGGAGCCTTGGCCCAGCCCACACAGAGGTAACATTCAGGGCAATCTGATACAGGACACCAGTGAAGGATGTAGCCCAGGCTGCAGCTTGAATCACACCCTGCCTAGCTGGAGAAGGTGTAGACCAGACCTCTTCCTGAGGTCCCCCTGAGGCTCACACCCCCTAATGAATCCAGACTTAGTTATCCCTGCCTTCCTCCTGTGTCTCCAGCCTTTCCTAAACAAGCAGACACCAGGGCATGGATAGTACAGGCTGCCTTGCATGTCCAGGAGAGAGCAGCTTGCGCCACTGAAACTCTGACCGATTGGAAACAGCTGGTTGAAACAGTTTAAAAAGTACCAGGCCACTTGCTTAGCTTCCCACGCACAGATGCATGCATAATCAAGAATTCCAGAGCTGTGGGAAATGCTCCCTTTCCAGGGAACAGCGAAGACATGTGTCCACTGAGCAGCAGACTGATAGAAAAACCCAAAGAGAGGGAGGGAGCTGCTGGGCTGAGGGAAGTGAACCCAATTACATGCCTTGATTAGGGTATACTCTGTGTCCACAATCTGAAGTCCCTGCTTCTCTCTGTTGATTGGGTAGAACAGCCGAGCAGAGCCACAGGGAATGTCCTCAAATCAGCCTCCCCCCACCAAATGAATATATGTTCACAAGAACAGGGAGTTATTCAGAGAAGTCCAGGATAATGGACTGGTGGATATTTGTTTGATCCAGGCTCACTGGATTTTTAGCATAGTATTCACCAGGAGGAGGAGTGAACTAATAGAGAACAGATTGAAAATGGGATAGAAGATGAGAGAGAGTACAAGAGGTCAGAGGTCAAGCAGTGATTTTGGAAAGAGAAGACAGCTCTGATTTTCACAAGCTTGAGCTATGCAATCGGACAAATATTTATGGCTCTCCTCCGGAGCCCATCCTGGGAGACCGTGAAGGAATGTCCCTGTATACCAGTCTTTCTGCCACCTCCAATTACCCTGAAATTCACCTTCAATCTGGGAGGGAGAGGGGCTCCACATTTCCCAGAGTCATCTGTTCTGCAGGCCTGAGCTGTCTGCTTCTTTGGCTTCGGCTGTTCCCATATCCCACCACCTCCCCTGCGCCTGATGAACTTGAGGTTGCTCCAGTCTGCATTTAGGGCTGGAGGGACCATTGGACTCTGGGAGGATGCTGAGTCTGAATGCCTAGGCAGCAAGACCAAGGTACAGTGAGCTCACTGCGGGCGCAGGATATCAGTATCACAAGCAATAGGTCTGAGAGTGTTTTCCTGTCTGGATCATTCACTTTCCCTCTGTGATGCTGCAGCTTTGTAAACCCAGGAAGTGAGGAAGTATGGGAATTTTGACCCTGATTGTCCAGATGGGGGATGCTAATCAAGACACATCCAAGATGGTTCAACTGACCACTGGGTAATGACCAAGACAAACCCCTCTTGCCAGTCTCTTCTGGTAAGCTGCTGATTACCAGTATTTGCTTGTTCTTTTTCCACTCATGTTGGCACTCTACTACTTCAGTTACATCTCCACTTCCAGCTTTTTGCTGGCTAACTGGAAATAAAAGACTTGTGAATTTGTCTACCCGAGCTGGTCTTGAATCTCAATCCTCAGATCTCAGCAGGATTATAGGTTTGAGTCACCTGTGCCCTACTTTGGGCCATATTCTGAGATGTGTTCATTAACAGCTTGCTCTCATCTAGACTCTCCTCCATTCTGTGGCCTGTAATATGGCCCTGTATTGGGCATCTGAGCATCTCATTCCAGACTCGATTCAGTGGGTGGTCCCTATGGCTAAACCAGGAAGCTCTTTTCCTCTCAATCTCTGAGATACTTCTAGGTTCCAGTGACCTCTGAATTATAAGCACAGTTGTTTCCATGTGCATCTTAGCAGGGCATGTGGACATTACATTACTCAACTTCCTGTTCCTAGATGACAGGATCCACGATTCCTCACAGTTGTACAACCCCATCCCCAGCACTGGACCTTCTGCTGCCCTATTTCCTCCCTTATATTGTATAATACAACCTCACATTCTCCTACCCACTTATTCAACAATCAACACAGATAGCTTCTGTGATTCAATATGTGGGTTTTTCCCCATCCCAAGCAAGCCATCAACTCTACAGTGGATACCAGCTGAATATCCTCTAACTCGATTCAATCCTAAGTCTCCTGGGCACTGGTGTCAGATCCCACAGGCTCCAGGGCTCAGTTACCAAGACACCTCTCTCCTTTTTTGCCCTGACACTTCACCCTCATCACAAGTTCCAAGTTGTTTTCCTGTATTTTGACTGACCTGCTATAAATCAGGGTTTCCCACTCCCTCATTCCTGGTTGGATTTGGTTAATTTGGTAGAGAGATGCAGGGAACTCTAGGAAACAAGTTTATTTATTACTAAGATCACAGAGGAAGCATCAGGTGGACAAGTGCATGGGAAGGAGCAGGGAGATTTCATGCCCAGGTGTGCAGTAGGGTCAGACCTTCCAGAAACGGTAAGAGGTGTTTAAACACTGATATTGCTGGGCCCATGAATTAACTAGAAGCAAAAAGGAAGTTTGAATGTCTTCCTGCATTTTGTATGTGTCCTTGATCTAAGCCATTCTCTCCAAAGTCACTTTGTACTTACCATGGAATCTTGTGATCTGGACTATGTTTGATGTACAATATCTTTATGGGGACCAAAACTATCCCTGGGCACAGCAGAGCATCTTCAGGAAAGACCACTTACTAGGCAATGATGGTTTGTTTATCCTGATTAGTGATGAAAGCTGCAACAATTCCTTCTGAAATCCTCCCAAAATAAGGGCTGAAATAATGAGCAACCAGGCCACACCGTGACCTAGACTGTTTAATTTTTAGGTGTACCTCTCTTTTCCTGCCCCTAGTTTGTCTATTTAAGTGTATAGATTCACGTCTATATCCTGCAGATGGCTGAAGATGTTCTTAAAGGCCATTTTCTTGAGGCAAGTTGGCTATAAGGAAGGAATCTGAATGCAGCACCCTCTCCTAATCACACCTGGAGACAACCATGAGTCCTACCTTCTCCCTGGTACCTCCAATGATTACTCCTCCTTGGGGGTCATTAGTGGTCAGTCTGTGGTTAGGGTTTCTCCCTATGTATAGAAAAACTCCATGCCAGTTCTAACCAAACTGAGATACCTGCACAGTGAAACCCCTTGGGTCTTTAGCTTGAACTTTGCTCAACAAATGCCTACTTAAGGCTTCATGTATATGTATTAATATATATATATATATTATATATATATATATATACATACATAAAATTGTGGGATGGCACCTTGTATAGCACAGATCCTGTCTAAAAAATCTACAAGTCATGGTAAGATCAGACTACAGTCATTACTATGAACTCTGAAAAAAATTTAACTACATGCTTGCTTGTGAGCCACCTAGCTCAGGCCCAACTTTTCCCTTAAAGGTGTACTTTCTCTCTCAACTAAACTTCCTACTTTGTCTTCATTCAGTTCTTCATTGGACTAGCCAAGAATCTGTGATCTTTACCTCCTCGACCACCTGCCAGTAACATATACATGGCTACAATAAATTTCGTTCCACTGCCCTTCACTGTAACTGTTTATTTGGCATGTAGGGGTTAGTTGTCAGACCTGAATTGTAGCACTCCTAGAATTTGGACCTGAGGTTTAAAAATTCTGAGTTGAGAACCTCCCCATGTGTGTACCCCTTCATCACCCATTCAAATACTCCTTTGGTTTGAATGGAGTCTTCATTATGTAGGAATGATTGATTTTTATCATTATCCATTGGAGAGCAATACAACTTTCATCCACAGTTGGGAGTGGAGAAGGGTTGGTCTTTCTAGTGCCCAGCCCCCTTCCTGAATCTCTCTAGAGATGACCAGTAGCCAGTCATCTCCATAGCACACAAAAATACCATTTATTGTTTTAAAGATTTGAAGCATTTTATAAATGAGCCAGGAATCAGAGACAAAGACCAAAATATCTATCTCACCATGCTCCAGCCAGCAACTACAAAGCACTTGTAAATCTTAGAATATGCTTCAGTGTTTTATGGCTTCAGATGGTACATGGTGTACCTTCTAGAATGTTCTCTACATAGTTTCCTGCTGCTTGTTAGCTTAAAAATATTTTTCCATTTACCTTCCACACTCCCTTTAGGCTTGGTGTCCTGTTATCCAGCTCTGATTACTGCACCGGAGAAAATGAGCTTCCTCTGGGTTCTACTTACTATGGTTCTCCTGGGTCTGTTATTGCACGTGTCACCACAAAGAAAGCACTGTTCTTTTTTTTTTTTTTTCTGGTTCTGAGGCTTGAACTCAGGGCCTGGGCACTGACCCTGAGCTTCTTTTGCTAACAGCTAGCACTCTACCATTGAGTCACGGCCATTTCTGGCATTTTTTTTTTTGTTTATGTGGTCCTCCTCCTCTGCTCCTCCTCCTCCTCCTCTGCTCCTCCTCCTCCTCCTTCTTCTTCTCCTCTTCCTCCTCCTTTTTTTTTTCTTTTTCTTCATAAGGAGGGGGAGGAAGAAGAGGGGGAGGAGAAAGAGGAGGAGGAGAAAAACAAGGGAAAAATATACTCATTATCCTATGTATGTAACTATAACCCCTCTATATATCACCTTGACAATAAAGTTAAATATTAAAAAATTAAAGAAGAGGGGCTGGGAAGATGGCTCAGTGGTAGAGCGCTTGCCTTGCATGCCTGAGGCCCTGGGTTCGATTCCTCAGCACCACATAAGAAAAAAGCCAAAAGTGGCGCTGTGGCTCAAGTGGTAGAGCGCTAGCCTTGAGCTGAAGAGCTGAGGGACAGCGCCCAGGCCCAGAGTTCAAGCCCCATGACCGGACCCAAAAAAAAAAAATTAAAGAAGAGAAGAAAAAGAAGAAGGAAGAGGAGGAGGAGGAGAAGAAAAAGAAGAAATGGTGAGAGAGCAGTAATAAAATACAAAAGCCATGAGAGCAGGTGAAATTTCCTCACTCATCTGAAAGTCAAACCTTGGAATGAGAAAATGGAGACCCAACCTGGCAAATGTTCCTGTGTCTGTAAAATTCAAACCATGTCCCAAGGGAAGAAACAACCAATCAACAAAGCCCACACACATACAAAAAGAAGCAGCCAATCTGTGAAGTCCCAGTAAGCCCATAAGATCTGGCCCCAGTCCCTAGGGTGCAGCCCTAGGTAAATTCTTCAGCCCCCAAACATAACAATTTTACATTAGCTTCTTCAGCAGCTCTTCAGGTCCCCTGACCAGAGGACTATAGGGAGCCTAGTGGTTTCTCGGGACAAGGGACTCCAGATGTGTTTCTTCATGTGCATACTGCTGGGAGACTGACTCTGACAGTAACAGGTCACTGATGAGAATTTGGGCTACGGATAAAGGAGTTTTCAGGGTGAACCACAACTCATTTCTGAAATGAGTAGTTCTGGTTTCTCTTGACCACTTGCTGGCATTACATCTAGCTGCTTAGCTTAGAAGTTTTTTATTTTGTCAGTCATGGGGCTTGAACTCTGGGCCTGGGCACTGTCCTGCAGCTCTTCAGCTCAAGGCTAGGGCTCTAACATTTGAGCCACAGTGCCACTTTCGGTTTTCTGAGTGGTTTATTGGAGATAAGAGTCTCACAGACTTTCCTGCCTGGGCTGGCTTTGAATCGTGATCCTCAGATCTCAGCCTCCTGAGTAGCTAGGATTACAGGTGTAAGCCACCAGTGACTCGCCTTAGAAGTTTTGTTTTGTTTTGTTTTTTCTGTCAGTCATGGGGCCTGAACTGTGGATCTGGGCGCTGTCCCTCAGCTCTTCAGCTCAAGGCGAGCGCTCTACCACTTGAGCCACAGTGCCACTTCCAGCTTTTTCTGCTTATGTGGTGCTGAGGAATCAAACCCAGGGCCTCATGTATGCAAGGCAAGCACTCTACCACTGAGTCACCTTCTCAGCCCCCTTAGACGCTTTATGGTACTTGTGGTAGCCAGTTTCTAAGATGGTCTCTCATGAAGACCATCTCCTTGGTTTCAAACCTTTGTAGAGTCCCTTCCAACATGGATGAACATGAGAGCACTTGTTCATTATGAGAACTTTGGCTACTGCCTTAGTGAGTGCTCCCCCGCCCTCTACCCCCCTCGAGCTCTCCAATCAATTTTTTTCTGGGCAAAGCTTCTCATCACATTACAAGAAGCTCCCTGGGTTGGCCTATTCAGAATGCAACCAGAGTCTGTAGCCAATCATCAGTGACAACACATAGATGGGCTTCAGTGGAGATTTCCAGCCCCTGTCAACCTTCTGACAAGACCATATTCCTGGTGACGTCTTGATTGCAATGTCATGAGAGACTCTGAACCAAAAGACCCACAGTAAGCCACTCTTAGATTATTAATCTATTTGCTATGCAATCATAATTAATACAATCTGTATGGAAAATCAGAGTCTCACGTAACTATGGTCATTGATAAAGTATCAAAACTACTAAGCGATCATGGTGACCCTTTGTAGTGAGCAAATGGAAATGTACTTACCTAGGCCCAGGATTGGTGAGGCAGCTGCAATTAGTGCATGTTTCAGAGTTTTAGCATCTATGCAACATCATGTGTGTGTGTGTGTGTGTATGTGTACACATTCACACATGTATGTGAATTCCTATTCATTTATGTTTGAAATGAATGAGAAGAAAAAGGCTTTTTTTTAAAACCTCCTGGCAGTTCAGTTGTGTGTGCCTGGCTGCAATTCCTCGTTAAACCATATTCCAAAAATTCCTTAAAAGCCTCAAATGAGTACGGGCAGGAAATACCTGCTAAAGATGGTAATGTGGAAACCCTGGGTTGTAAAGTGCTCTATGATTACAGAGACAAACCATGGGAGTGTTTTGACACTCATCACTGCATCTTGCATTAATTCAAAACAGTGACCTCCCAAACGTTGTTTGTTGCTCTTGATGAAGCCCAAGGGATCCAGGTTAACGCTGTGATTTTCATGTAGTGAAAAGACCTGTGGTCACAACTGTTTGCGGAGGTCTTGGAGTGTTTCTGTGAACGCAGTTAAACTCAAGAATTCATAATGAGCTGGGAAAAAATCCCACTGCAGCTGAATCCCATAAAAACACATTCTTAGAGCTAGAATGAAATTTAAAACAAAATGAAATATCTGAAGGTTTCCCCCTTTCACCCACAGGACTATATATTCTCAGAGCGGCTGGATCTTTGGCTCAAGTTACATGAGAGAATAGAAAGGGCAATTTGTACTGCACAGAATGTGGACCATTGTCCAGCATGATTATTTCTCCTTTATTTTCTAGATAGTATTTCTCACGGTACTAAAGTTGGAATGACCTCAAAAGGTCGCAAAGGGGAATTAAAACAGTGACCATATAACTTCATATTAAAATACAATATAATTTGAACACTGGTGGTTCACATCTGTAATCCTCCTACCTAGGAGTCTGAGATCTAAGGATCACAGATCAAAGCCAGCCTTGGTAGGAAAGTTTATAAGACTCTTACTGCCAATAAATCAGCAAATAAACCTGAACTGGAGCACTGGCTCAAGTGGTTGAGTGTCAGCCTTAAGTGAAAAAGCTAAATTCAGAACCTGAGTTCAAGCCCCAGTACTAGCACACACACAAGAAAGAAAGATAGGAAGGAAGGAAGGAAGGAAGGAGGGAGGGAGGGAGGAAGGAAGGAAGGGAAGGAGGGAAGGAGGGAAAGAAAAGAAAGGAAAAGAAAAGAGAGATAATGTAACTGGAATGGGATCATAGCTCAGTGTTAGAGCACTTGCCTAGTGTGTGAGATGTCCTGAGTTTGATTCCATGTACCAGAATTATTTAGTAACTAATTAAAAAAAATAGTGGAGAAAGCTGGGTGCTAGTGGCTCCCACCTGTAATCCTAGCTACTCTGGAGGCTGAGATCTGAGGATTGTGGTTTGAAGCCAGCCAAAGCAAGAAAATCCATGAGACTCTTCTTTCCAATTAACCACTTAAAAACTGGAAGTGGAGCTCTGGCTTAAAGTGGTAGAGTGCCAGCCTTGAACACAAAAGCTCAGGGACAATGCCTAGGCCTTCAGTTCAAGCCTCACAGCTAATAACAACTACAACAACAAATAGTGGTGAGGAAAAGAAGTATGAATATAAAGATAAAACAGTTTTTTAAAAAGTGTTGGCATGTAGCTCAGTGGTTAAACACTCGCCTACTATGTTCAAAATCCTAGATTTGATCCCCATGCACTAAATTAACATTGTGTGCAACTCATAGCAGCTAAGTCACAAAAGAAAAAATACCAAGAACTAGGAGGATCTCTGGTTTTGTTCTTTAAGTCCTTCCACTAATGAGATGCATCCCACCCATATGACAGAAGGTCAGTGGTTCTGTCCCAGGGTCACATGCTTCTCAGTGAGGATCCTGAGGAAGTCTCTGGCGGTAGAGGCAGGAGCAGGCCCCTCTTAGTGCTCCCTTCATCTCATGCCTTTGCCTTTGACTCTGTTCCTGGCCATTCCCAGCCCTCTTCCACATCCCAGAAATAGCAAGTATTTGCAGCCTCAGCCTACCAACCCCAGCTTCACGACTTCTCCCGTGGAGGCCGGTCACATAGCCCTGTCCGCTCATCTCTGCTGCATATGTGTCAGTGTTCTTGTGGTCTGTCTGATGTATCATCAATGTTTCCCAGCCAGGGAAGAGCAACTCATAGAACCCATTTTGATGATAATTAGATGGTCTAAAACATTGATAGAGCCCAACATCCACTTGTAGTGAACTTGAATGGCTAAGGTGAGTGGGGGCAAGCAGCAAACACTCCATGACAAAAGCCCCTTGAACACGAGAAATTCCATAAAGCTGCTAATGCAGAACGCAGTCTATTCAAGGTCAACATAATGAACAGTGTTCATTTGTAGACCATCCATTTTGTCTATGAGTAACAAGTGTTTTCAAGGAGCTTTCAAGTGTCATTGATAGAAAAGCTTCATAACTGGAATACAAAGCAAACACAAGCATTGCTTGGCTTGGAGCTTTCTAGTCTAAAAAGTCACTCTTATCTGGAAGGATGGTCTTCTTACAGAGGGGAAATCTGAAGCCTTCAGCCTCATCAGTTCTTAGTTAATAGTTAACTTAAAAATTAGTAATTTTGGCCAGATGTTAGTCATCCATGCCTGTAATCCTACCTACTCAAGAGGCTGAGATCTAAGTTATTACAAGTCAAAGCTAGCGTGGGCAGGAAACTCCTGAGACTTATATCCAATCAGAAAACAAGCTGGAAGTAGAGATGTGGCTCAAGTGGTAGACCTCTAGGCTTAAGTAGAAAAAGCTAGGGAACAGGGCCCAGGTCCTGAGTTCAAGCCCCAGTATCAGCATACACACACACACACACACACACACACACACACACACACGTAAAAATCACAAATTTTGGAGGTCACTTAGCTGAGCAATGGACTATTAGTTTACCACTAGCTTTGCTGCACCACTTGTGGTGATAACCCTTGTCTAGGTCTTGTAGGGACCTATAGGCTGCTCTTGCTAAAACATTTGGGCCTACAGATGTCTGATACATAACCAAATGGGAAGAAAATGCTTAGCATCGCCGTCTTCAGGTGGTGTCTGACCCCTTTGTTTCCTCAACTGTCAGTCACATTCTTCTCAACTCTGCATACAAACAAGATTAAACATTTTTTTTTTTGCTACTACCCAGTTTTGAACTCAGGGCCTTTCATTTGCCTGGCAAGTGCTCTATCACTTGAACCATGCCCCCAGTCCTTGTTGTGTTAGTTATTTTTAAATATAGTCTCTTATTTTCATCTAGTCCAGCCTGGACCACAATCTTCCTATTTATGCTTCCTTATAGCTAGGATGCCAAGTGCACATGATCGTACCTCGCTTCTTTAGGGAGGGGGGAGGGCTTTCAAAACTTTGAAGGAGTTGGCCACAAACTTTAATCTTCCCCATTTCTACTTCATAGCTAGGCTTATAGATCTGATCCATCACACTCAGCCCAAGTTGAAAATTTGAGAAATATTTTATCCAAGACTAATGAAACAGGGTTAACTTGACTTAGACTTTCCTAGCCTTTCTCTCTTCCCTCCATCCAGGCTAAAGACATCTACCAATCACCATGACCAGTGGCAAGCCAGCCACTATGGCTCACACCTATAATCCTAGTTACTCAGGAGGCTAAGATCTGAGGAACATAGTTCAAAGCCATCCCAGATAGACAAAACTGTGAGACTCTTATCTCCATTTAACCAGCAAAAGCTGGAAGTGGAGGTATGCCTCTAGTGGTGGAGAATCAGCCTTGAGCAAAAAAGCTAAGCCAGAACTTGCTAGCACAAGTGCACTCGCACAAAAGAAAAGAAGGAAGTAAAGAATGAATGAAAAGAAAGAGAGAAAGAAAGGAAGGAAGGAAAGAAGGAGGGAAGGAAGGGAGAGAAAGAGAGATCAACCCAATAAAGGAATGAAAAGAGATGGCACCCAAGTTCTTGGAAGATCTCCACCTATGCTCAGAAAAAATATGAATATTCCCTTCATTAATCTATCTTCCGGGGCTGGGAAGGTGGCTCAGTGGTAGAGTGCTTGCCTTGCATGCATGAGGCCCTGGGTTCGATTCCTCAGCACCACATAAACATAAAAAGCCAGAAGTGATGCTGTGGCTCAAGTGGTAGAGTGCTAGCTTTGAGCTGAAGAGCTGAGTGAGGGACAGCATCCAGGCCCAGAGTTCAGGCCCCACAGCCAGAAAAAAAAAAAATCCCAGAAATGGGTGGCTTACGGAACAAAAAATATTTTTTTCCTCTCACTTGTGGAGGCTAGACATCAAGATATCAGCAGGCTGGCCTGGGAGGGATAGGGGAGAATAATGAAAGGGGTGACATCAGTCTAATTGTGTTGCACTTATAAACGGATTTGTTGAATGGTAACTTCCTTGTACAACTATTTAAAGATAGTAGTAGTAGTAGTGATGGTAGTAGTAGATATCAGCAGAGCTGGCTTCTCTTTAGGCCTTTATTCTTTTTTTTTTAAGTTAATTTAATTTTTTTTGTGAACATACTGTACAGAGGGGTTACAATTACATGGGCAGGATAATGCGTACATTTCTTATCAAGCATTGCAGCCTCCTCCTTTGTTTACCTTT
>NW_012267284.1:856995-859449 GCF_000151885.1 Dipodomys ordii
GGCTCAAATAATAGAGCGTTAGCCTTAAGCTGAAGAGCTGAGGGACAGCATCCAGGCCCAGAATCCAAGCCCCATGATTGACAAAAAAAAAAAAAAGAAAGAAAAGAAAATCAGAATAAAGATCCCTCTCTCACATTCTGAGGGCTTGGGAGTTAGAACTTTAGCTTTTGAATTTGTGGGGGACACAAGTCAGTAGACAAGTATTCATCAATAGTAACATCACATTGGAATTCTCAAAAGGTGTCTTGAGTCACATAGAAATAATTTAAAACTCTGTTGTCCCAGAGTTCGCTCTGGTCTAGCTAAAGAGGTACCTGAGGGGTTATGTCTTCATTTAGTTTCTTCAGGAGTTGGCTCTGTCATCTAGGGCTAATGTTCAAAACTGTCTTCAACCCTGTTTAACTGTCCAGACCAAGACTGTCCAGACCTGTTAAAAAAGATAGTGATAGGCCATTGAGATGCATGGAAAAATCATTCTGCAGAAAAGTTAACTAAGAGTGAGGAGAACAGGAAGGGAGGCTAACAGTAGATGGAGACATTTCACTTTGTTTTTGGAAGCTGGAAAATACCACAGTCCTTTCTGGAGGAAAAGGGACCAAGATGGCCCAGATCAGCAAAAGTACTACTGCTTCCACTGGGCTTTTGTATATGGCCTGAGTTCTCCCAGTACTCGGGAGGGATCTGATGTGATCAGGGCCACTCTACAGCCTCGTCCCCTATTCAGGACAATCTGGACCCAGATCTGCTTTCTAGCAGAAACCCATTCAGGGCTGTTGGCATAGTGTAGAATTTATATAAAAGAGAAACACAGTTTGTAATTAGGACAAAATGGTCATGAATCAAGGGTAACCAGAACAGTGGGGCAGAGAGAGAGAGAGAGAGAGAGACAGACAGACAGACAAAGTCAGACAGAGACAGAGACACAGAGAGGGAACTTCCTGCTCTCTGGCAATCAGTGTATCTCACTAAGCAGGCTCTCTTAGCTCATAGGCAAAAATGGTTTATAGGGTAAATGTTTCTGGTACAGGAAACTATCTAGAAAAAGAATACTAAGTTGGATTCTACACTTGTACTTATATCATATATATATATATATATATATATATATTGCAGGCAGAATAATAGAACTAGTGAAATAATATCATTTTTAGAAAAAAAATCTAAGCGATATATGTAAACTCAGGGATCAAAAGACTTTTTTTGGCAGCTCTGGGAATTGAACCCAAGTATGCACTGTCACTGAGTTACATCCTCAGCCCAGAAAGACCTTGCTAAACCCAGAAACCCAGGATAAACAGAATTAATCCCATTAAAACATTATATATAGATATATGCTCATATATGACATGTATAGTTGTATATTTAAGTTTTATGTATGTATGTACATAGTTTCACACAATCACACACTTGTGTGTACAAATGATATGCACATAGAAACAACAAAAGATACCAAAGAAATCAAATACAGATGTTAGATTGGAAACTTATTTTCAAAGTATACGAATGATAATGATTAGTACAATGATATGTAAAGACCACTTGAAACAAGTAGCTGATGCCTCACACTTACTATCCTACCTCCCGAGGTAGACAACTCAGAGAGACTTTTATCTCCAATTAACCAGCAAAAAGCTCAAAATGGAGGGATGGCTCAAGTGATAGAGCATCAGCTTTGATTAGAAATCCAAGTGAGAATGGGAAGCTGGGAGTTTGAGCCCCAATACTGACTCCCCCCAAAATACCCAAAAAACAAAGAAATACGCAAGTAGCGATTAAGAAAAAAGAACATGTAAAAGGGGGCAAAATATCAGTAGCTGTTAAATAATCACAGGGATTTGCTATATAAAAACACAGGGTATGAAAATTTATAAGAATTACATTAAGGGCTGGGAAGGTAGCTCAGTGGTAGAGCGCTTGCCTTGCATGCATGAGGCCCTGGGTTCGATTCCTCAGCACCACATAAACATAAAAAGCCAGAAGTGATGCTGTGGCTCAAGTGGTAGAGTGCTAGCTTTGAGCTGAAGAGCTGAGTGAGGGACAGCATCCAGGCCCAGAGTTCAGGCCCCACAGCCAGAAAAAAAAAAAATCCCAGAAATGGGTGGCTTACGGAACAAAAAATATTTTTTTCCTCTCACTTGTGGAGGCTAGACATCAAGATATCAGCAGGCTGGCCTGGGAGGGATAGGGGAGAATAATGAAAGGGGTGACATCAGTCTAATTGTGTTGCACTTATAAACGGATTTGTTGAATGGTAACTTCCTTGTACAACTATTTAAAGATAGTAGTAGTAGTAGTGATGGTAGTAGTAGATATCAGCAGAGCTGGCTTCTCTTTAGGCCTTTATTCTTTTTTTTTTAAGTTAATTTAATTTTTTTTGTGAACATACTGTACAGAGGGGTTACAATTACATGGGCAGGATAATGCGTACATTTCTTATCAAGCATTGCAGCCTCC
>NW_012267284.1:859499-867786 GCF_000151885.1 Dipodomys ordii
TAAGAATTACATTAAGGGCTGGGAAGGTAGCTCAGTGGTAGAGCGCTTGCCTTGCATGCATGAGGCCCTGGGTTCGATTCCTCAGCACCACATAAGCAAAAAGAAAAAAAGCCAGAAGTGGCACTGTGGCTCCAGTGGTAGAGCGCTAGCCTTGAGCTGAAGAGTTGAGGGACAGCGCCCAGGCCCAGAGTTCAGGCCCCACAACCAGACACCTCCTCCCCCCCCCCCAAAAAAAAAGAATTACATTAAAAGTAGTATCATGTAAGTCAGACACTGGTGGCTCACACTTGTAATCCTAGCCATTGAGGAAGTTGAGATCTGAAGATTGTGGTTTGGAGTCAGCCTGGGCAAGAAAGTCCAAGAGACTGTTATCTCCAATTAACCTCTTGCAATCTGGAAGTGGTGCTGTGGCTCAAAGTAATAGAGAGCTAGCTTTGAGCAAAACTTCTCAAGGATAGTAGTATCCAGGTGCTGAGTTCAAGCCTCATGACTGACAAAAAAATACTATCATGTATTGTTGGTAGAAATGTACATTAATAGGGCTGGGAATGTGGCTTAGTAGTAGAGTGTTTGCCTAGCATGATTGAAACTCTAGGTTCAATTCCTCAGTACCACATAAGTGGAAAAGCAGGAAGTGGTGCTGCGGTTCAAGTGGTAGAGTGCTAACCTTGAGCAAAAACAGAAGCTCGGGAACAGTGCCCAGGCCCTAAGTTCAAGCCCCAGGACTATCAAAAAATAAAAAACCAGAAATGTTCATTAATAAGATTTTGACGTATTGCAGGTAACTTCACTGTTCAAAGTAACCTCAAGCCTAGCACAGAAGTGCTGAGAAGCATGCTGTGGGGTGTCTATGGAGGAAACTTTTATGCTAGATAAGCTTCTTGCAGGCAGGAGTTATATTTAGAGCTGTTGGCCATAGGTCCAATTTAAATGAATTAAGAATACGACTCATGTAAAAGAAAGAAAGAAAGAAAGAAAGAAAGAAAGAAAGAAAGAAAGAAAGAAAGAAAGAAAGAAAGAAAGAAAGAAAGAAAGAAAGAAATTTACCCATTAGCATAGGAAATTGCTCCAGAAAAGCTAAAGTAGAATCTATAGTTCATGGACCAAATGTGGAAGGGATTGAGAAAAGTTGGAGGTCTAGAGTCACAGCTGATGATTCTCCAAATGCCCTCCAAACTCAAGATTATGCTGACTACATTAGTCTGAAGTAGAAAGCCAATGGCAGTCATGTGACCTAGAACCAGAAACACGAAATGACTTTCTTAGGAAAAGTCTTTCTGTCTTGCCTGTTGCACAGATCAGTATGATATGAAAAATGGTCAATTCACAAATGAAGCAGCTATATGGAAAATGAGGAGGCTACACTGAATGTTTTTCAGTCATGAGATATGAACTCAGGGCCTTGAACTTGATAAACAAGAGCTCTACTCTTCAGCCATATCCCCAGCTCAGCTGAATGTTTTTGTGTGTGTCAGTCCTGGGGCTTAAACTCAGGCCCTGGATGCCATTCCTGTCCTTGAGCTTGATCAAGGCTAGCCTTGATCCAGACTAGCATTCTACCACTTGAACAACAGCTCCACTTTTGTTTTAGTGGTTAATTAGAGATCAGAGGTCTCATGAACTTTCCTGCCCAGTCTGGCTTCAAACAGCAATTTTCAAATCTCACCATTGTGTGTAGCTAGGATTATAGGCATGAGCCATTGGTGCCAAGCTCTATAGTTGAATTAAAAAAAAATCATTGATAAACCAGGTGCAAGTAGCTCAAGTGTATAATAGTAGCTACCCAGGAGGCTGAGGTGTGAGAATTACTGTTCAAAGCCTACCAGGGCAGATAAACTTGATACACTCTTTTTTTTTTGTACCAGTCCTGGGGCTTGAACTCAGCATCTGGGCACTGTCCCTGAGCTTCTCAAGACTAGCACTCTACCACTTGAGCCACAGTGCCACTTCTGGCTTTTTCTGCTTATGTGGTACTGAGGAATTGAACCCAGGACTTCATGCATGCTAGGCAAACACTCTATCACTAAGCCAAATTCCCAGTCCCTGATACACTCTTATCTCCAACTAATCAGCAAAAAGCTGGAAGTGGAAACGTGGCTCAAGTGTTAGAGTACCAACTTTGAGAGAAAAAACTAAGCAAGAGAATAAAACACTAAGGTTAAGCCCCAGTACTGGCACCAAAAATATTAAAATCACTGCTAATCATTCAGATGCAAAAAAAGGTTTATCATAGGCCAGGCACCAGTGGCTCACACCTGTAATCCTAGCTAGTCAGGAGGCTGAGATCTGAGAATCATGATTCAAAGCAGAAAAGTCCATGAAACTCTTATCTCCAATAAACCACCAGAAAACCAGAAGTGGTGCTATGGCTCAAGTGATAAAGCACTTGCCTTGAGCTGAAGAGCTGAGGGACAGTGCCCAGGCCCAGAGTTCAAGCCCCATGATTGACAAAAATAAATAAATAAATAAAAATTTAAAAAGGTTTATCATGGAGAACATATTTTCAGTGTGAAGAACAACTTGATTTACAAGAATGTTGTCCAATAAACCTACATAATACCTATATAATATTAATATGATATAATAAACCTATATAATATCATTTTGGTGGTTATAGCTAGTTCATAAAAAATGTCCCCCTGTGCATTCACCTTTGGTCTTCATGGGGAGTTGTTCCACAATGCCCCTCCTGGACACCAAAATCTGCACTCAGGTCTCTTGTATAGAATGACACCATATTCACAGAGAACCCATACACATCATGATTCAGTGTCAGCTCTAGTTTACCAGATACAAGGTAAATGTTCTGGATATAGTTGCTATACTGCCTGGTTTAGGAATAAGCAAGAATAAAGTCTGTACATTTTCAGTAGAGACACAGTTTTTAAATATACTTTTTTAAATTCCAAAAATCAAGGTGTGTTTATTGAATTAATTCCTTCCTTCCTTTCCTTCTTTTTGATAGTACTAGGGTTTGAACTCAGGGCCTCCACTATTGAGCCAGGCTTCCAGCCCTGATGGGGTTTTTTTGCTATTTTCTTTTTTTTTTTTTTTTGGGTCCGGTCATGGGACCTGAACTCTGGGCCTGGGCGCTGTGCCTCAGCTCTACAGCTCAAGGCTAGCGCTCTACCACTTGAGCCACAGCGCCACTTCCGGCTTATTTTTTTCTTTTTGCTTATGTGGTGCTGAGGGATCAAACCCAGGACCTTGAGCATGCAAGGCAAGCACTCTACCACTGAGCCACCTTCCCAGCCCTTTTTTGCTATTTTCAAGTTCGATCCTCATGAACTTTTCTGCCTCTGTTGATTTCCACTTGTGAGAAAAGCTGTCTTTTCTATTAACATGTGTTGTTTAAAAGTTCCTGCTTTGGCCTGGTGGCTTGGCTCTTTTCAGGAAAAGAGGAACTGCTTTGGGATAAGAAAAGATTTGTAAAATGTAAGGCTTTTGTCTTAAACTGATTTCTTTTCCAGATGGAATTGTGATACTCCATACTATTCAATAAATAGTAGTAGAGGGTGTGGGTATATTTTGAGATTATCTATGAACTGTTAATCTCATTTCAAAACCCACATATGTCAATACCTCTTACCCTAATCCAACTAGCCAATCACCAGCTGATTGTGAACCTGAGCTGAACCAATCTAAGCAGAGGGGCAGGGCCTGCTGCGTTAAGAATAAAGAGGCAAGCAGACTGCCTGCTTGCCAGTTTTTTGGCTGATGGCACACCCTTCTGCGCAGAGATATTTTGCCTTGCTGAGACAATTCTTTATTTTTGTGTTTCTCATTGTGACTCCAGTGGTTCTGGGAGAGCAGATTTATAACAAATTTACAATTCTTCTGCTCTTGGTCTCCTAAGTAGCTAAGATTACAGGTGTGAGCCACTGGCACTGGGCTCTTCATTGAACGTTTAAAATTATTAATACGAGGGGAGATTTCTTTGTGTCATTTCCACACATGTATACAATGTATTGCTATCAATCTCTTCCCTACCTCATCACTATCCCTTGCTCCCATTACTTTTGCCATTACATTTTTAACAGGTTTTATCTTCCTTCCTTCCTTCCTTCCTTCCTTCCTTCCTTCCTTCCTTCTTTCCTTCCTTCCTTCCTTCCTCCCTTCCTCCCTCTCTCCCTCTCTCTTTCCTTCCTCCCTCCCTCCCTCCCTCTCCCCCACTCTCTCTCTCTCTCTTTCTTTCTTTCTTTCTTTCTTTCTGTTATGGGGCTGGAACTCAGTGCCTAAGCTCTTTTGCTCAAGGCTAGTACTCTATCACTTTGAGCCACAGTGCCACTTCTGGTTTTCTGGTGGTTAATTAGAGATAAGGGTCTCATGGACTTTCCTGCCTGGGCTGGCTTCAAACTGTGTTCCTCAGATCTCAGCCTCCTCACCCAGCCTCGTTGTTCTATTTTCAATACTTGCTGACAATCCTTTTCAACAACGTCCAACTTCTTTTACTTTTGTTAGCCCAATCCCCTGCTCACTTGTTATCACACCACTAACAACAACAGAAACTATTTAAAATATATGTTTGATGGTTAAATCTGCAGGTGCAGAAGCCACGGTTTAGGGCAGTGAGGTTAAGTTGCCGTAAGCCAAACACTGGGAGATGGTGTGAGATGAGGTTCATTGAGATGCATTGACAGGGAAAGAGGATAAGCTTAGGAAAAATAAACTCCCTTAACAGGGGAGGTCCAGGAGGATTGTGATAGTGGCCAGCAGCACCGTCTAGCAGGTTCTCAGGCACACAAGAGGCACAACAGTGTTGTCTGTTGTTCCAGTGGTACCCTCTGGACCAAAAGCACTAATCCTCTCCATGGTAACTGTTTCCTACCCCTAATTATCTCAGGCGACATCACCAGTATGCTAGCTTTCCTTGTCCTTGCTTGACCGGCATTGCAAGGAATAGTTTAGTGGGAGAGCAGGAAGAATGGGAAGGCCATTTCAGGGGATATTTCCATACACATGTCTGTGGAGAGCCAACTCTCAATAATTCAGCTTTTGCTCATTCCAATTTGATCATTAGAATGACTTTATAGAATATAACTGCTGCAAATAACAAGGATAGAGTTCGACTATGCTTTTTGGAGTCTTTTCTTTCCTTGTGCACTGGTTAGAACTTGTAGTACTGTGCTGCACAGTCGTGGTAAGAATGGACATCCTTGCCTTCTTCTTATTCTAAAGGGCAGAACCTTCCACCCTTCAGCATCATGGCTATTTTGCAGGTACTTGGGGGAATTCTCCTCTGTGCTGGTCAGCTTTAAACTGCTGTAACAAAATACCTGAGAAAGACACCAGACAAGGAGGAAAGGTTTATTCTGGCTCCCAGTCTCAGAGGTCTCTTTCCATAGTCAGTTGACTCCATTGTCTTTGGATCTGTGGCAGCACAGGGCATCATGGTAGCAAAAATGAGGGACAGAGGAGATCTGTTTCCCTCATGGTGGTAAGGAAGCAAATCCTTTCTAGGAGCTGGGTTCAACATTTCCTTCCAGGACAAACTCTTAATGCCCTAACTTCCTTCTAGTAGCTTTTACTTCCTAAAGGATTCACCACCAATAGTACCACAGGCTGGTAACAAAGGCTTTTAGCACATGGGTCTCAAGGAAGTATTTAAGAGCTAAGCCATAACACCTTCTCTTCCTAATTCTTGGAAAACTTGTTGTTGCTATGAAAATACAATTTTGTCAAATGCTTTGTCACATCAACTAGTATGATGGTGAATTTCCTTCTGCTAACCATGGTGCATTTGATAGAATATTAAAATAATCTTTCCTCCTTGGAATGAACCTCAATTAGTGGTGGTAAGGATTCTTATAAATACTTGACTTTGGGGCTGGGAAGGTGGCTCAGGGGTAGAGTGCTTGCCTTGCATGCATGAGGCCCTGGGTTCGATTCCTCAGCACCCCATAAGCAAAAAGAAAACAGCCAGGACTGGCTCTGTGGCTCAAGTGGTAGAGTGCTAGCCTTGAGCTGAAGAGCTGAGGGACAGTGCCCAGGCCCAGAGTTCAGGCCCCACGACTGGACCAAAATAAATAAATACTTGACTTTTAGTTGCTAACAGTTGTTTGTAGTTTTTTATGTCTATGTTCATGAAGTTTATTGATCTGTGGTTTCTTTTATTTTTGTTCCATATGTCTGATTTTGGTATCAATGTAATATTGGCCCCATAAAATAAGAGGGTGCTGGGGGTGTAGCTCAGTGTAGAGCAGTTGTCTTATAGATGTGAGGCCTAGATTCTATTCCTAGCATGAGGAAAAGAGGGGAATTTGTATTGCTTGTTTTGAGCCATCCTTAAAGGCTTGATAAAATAATCTGGCCTACAGGTTTCTTTCTTAGAAAGACATTTAGTTTTAATTTTATAAAATTTAAAGACATCTCAAGTTTTCAAAAATTGACACAAAGAATATCAACTCTCCAAATCATGTCTGTGTCCTTCCATTCCCACAAAGCAATTCTTTCTAGCAATCCTAGGTGATCTTTTGATCTCTATCTCCAACCTATAGGCTTAGATGGTTACATTTTGATTTTCAGTTTTAAAATCCTCTAAGATTACCCTAGAAGATGATTTATCTCATTCCCTCCTTGCTTCCACCAGAAATCTCTCTCAACCCTGCTAAACAGATGGATTTTCCTTTTTATGCTCTGTAGTTAATGTTTCAATTACAGTTCCTAGTCATGGGCATAATGATGATAGTGGAGGTGTTAGTGACTTTGCAAACAGATAACCCTCAAATAATACTTTCTGTGGTCCAGGAAAAGTTCCAAGGACTTATTTTCACAAAACTTGTAAGATTGTAGCCTCGTGCTGGTGGCTCATGCCTATAATCCTAGCTACTCTGGAGGCTGAGATCTGAGGATCGAGGTTCAAAGCCAGCCTGGGCAGGAAAGTCTGTGAGACTTTCTGATTAAACCACTCAGAAAACTGGAAATGGTGTTGTGGCTCAAGTGATAGAGCGCTAGCCTTGAGCCAAAGAGCTGAGGAACAGCACCCAGATTCAAACCCCACAACCGACAAAAAAAAACAAAAAAAAACTTGTAAGATTTTTAAAACAATCCTGATTTCATGAGGCTCAGAGAAGGCAAGTTACTTACTCCATGTAACTTAGCCTTAAAATGGCAAAACCTGACTTTGATTCATGTTCTGTCCTCCTGACAATCATTCTTCCTACATTCCCTGACACCTTCATCCGTTTGCTTTTGTATGTGTGCCTGTGCTGAGGCTTGAACTCAATGCCTGAGTGCCGTCCCTTAACTTTTTTGCTCAAGACTGGCACTCTGCCACTTGAGCCACAAGTTCATTTTCAGCTTTTTGGGAGAAAAAAAGCCAGAAATATTGGTGGTTAATTGGATACACGAGTCTCTTGGACCTTTTTGTTCAGGCTGGCTTTGAACCATGATCCTCAGATCTCAGCCTCCTAAGTAGCTAGGATAACAAGCATGAGCCACCGGTGACCCACATTGTTTTATTTCCTCATTTTGGCCAATATCTTCTGAGCATTAGGAGACAATGGAATGAAAAGTTGGTTTTTGAAATTTTGTATCTCAGTGTGTGTTTGCTCCATCCTTTTGTTTAACTCACACTTTGACTAGATGTAGAAGAATAATAGTTTGGTCACTGGAAGTTGAAAGCACTCCTCCATTTTCATTTAGCTTCCATTTGCTGCTGTTGGGAATTGCTAAAGCACTCTATTTCCTATTCTTCATAGTGGACCTATGTTTCCCCTAAGGAAACATCAAATCATCTTTCTATCCCCAGAGTTCTGAAATTCAACAACAATATGCTCTGATGGGTCTCATTTGATGGGCTCCACATTTGTTGCATGTTTTCAATTGGACGTCTCAAATTCTCAAATCATGAGATACTTTCCTTTTATCCCTTTTTAATTCTTTTTCCATTCACTTGCTCAGAAATTTACTTTATTTGAAGTCTACTCTTCTGAAGTTGGTCCTCCTTTTATTTTTATCTCATTTTATATTTTACCAACATCAATTAGCCGTTCAGGAGCATTTTATTTGAACGTGTTCATTTATGCGTCTCCATCTTCATCAAAGTCACACCTTCCATTATTTTCCCTCCTCCCTCTTTCCAAACTAGTCTCATCAAGTTTCCTTGTTCTATTCTGATACATGTACAGGAAGTACCTTACTATTTCCACCTTAATACCCTTTCTCTGTTTTGTTTTGTTTTGTTTTGTCGGTTGTGGGGCTTGAACTCTGGGCCTGGGCACTGTCCCTCAGCTCTTCAGCTCAAGGCAAGCGCTCTACCACTTGAGCTACAGCGCCACTTCCGGTT
>NW_012267284.1:875986-884282 GCF_000151885.1 Dipodomys ordii
ATCAAACCCAGGGCCTCAGGCATGCAAGGCAAGTGCTCTACCACTGAGCCATCTTCCCAGCCCCCTAAGTTTATTTTTAAAAAGACTTTATTGTTATCGTGAAGGTAATGTTAAGGGGTTGCATTACATAAGTCAGGTGAAGAGTACATTTCTTGTCAGACAATGTCACCCCTTCCCTCTCTCTCTCCCAGTTTTTCTCTCCCGTCCCCACCCACAAGTTGTAGAGTTCATTTTCAACATAGTGTCCAGTGAGTACCACTGCTGCATCTGTTTACAATTTGACCCTCCACTAAATCCTAAATTTTTATGCAACCTAAAGTTCTTAGAAAACCTTTGTACTTATTCTTTCAGTCAATCTTATGAAATTTTGTTGAAACAAAAAGTTACTCCAGGGCTGGGTGGGTAGCTCAGTGGTAGAGTGCTTGCCTTGCATGCATGAGGCTCTGGGTTCGATTCCTCAGTACTGCATAAGCAGGAAAAAAAAAAGCTGGAAGTGGTACTGTGGCTCAAGTGGTAGAGCGCTAGCCTTGAGCTGAAGAGCTGAGGGATAGCGCCCAGGCCCAGAGTTCAGGCCTCATGACCAGACCCCCCCCCAAAAAAAAGATATGCCAGTTGATCTACATCCTGTTATGAATAAAGAGTTGTTTTCTAACTAGTTTCTGCTTGGATCAGGTGATTAATTGGGTAAACTCTTAACTCCATTCCAAACTACCCAATATTGTAAGACCATGAACCTAAGTTCTGATCTGTTGGAATAAGAGGCAGATGCATGTTAAGGATAAAACCTGAATGGACTGCCTGCCCAGCATGCTTACTGTTCTGACTCCACTTGAGTGTGCATCCTTCTGCAGAAGTAAAATTTGCATTGTTGCCAGATTATTTCTGAGCCTTGGGTCTCATTCCTTAGTGATGCTTCAGATCCTTAAATCCATTTCCAACATCATTCATTGCCAGAGGGAATGCAGTGGCTCAGTCATTTTGGCAGAGAGTTTGGCAACTTAGAAAACCAAGCATCTTCTTACCACATGATCCAGCAATCATATTTCTTGGAGCTGACAACTCATGTCTGCACAAACTACAAATGAATGTTTATTGCACTTTTATTCCTAATGGTCCAAAACTGGAAGCAATCAATGAGTAAACCCTGGTATATCCAGGCAATGAAACATTATTCTGCATTAAAAATAAGTGAGCAAGATGGGCATCAGAGGCTCACCCCTATAATACTAGCTACTTGAGAGGCTGAAGTCTGAGGATGGCTGTTCAAAGCCAGCCTGGTCAAGAAAGTCCATGAGGCTCTTATCTTCAATTAACTACCAAAAAGCACTGTGGCTCAAAGTGGTAGAGCACTAGCCTTAAGCATAAAAATTTAGGGACAGCCAGGCACCAAAAGTTCATGTCTATAATCCTAGCTACTCGGGAGGCTGTAATTTGAGGATTACAACTCAAAGCCAGCCCAGGCAGGAAAGTCTGTGAGATTCTTATCTCCAATAAATTCCCCAAAAGCTGTAAGTGAAGCTGTGGCTAAAGTGTAGAGCCCTAGCCGTGAGCAAAAGAAGCTCAGGGACAGTGCTGAGTTCAAGCTCCAGGACTGGCAAAAAAAAAAAAAAAGCTTAGGAACAGCACCCAAGCCCTGAGTTAAATTCCCAGGACCAACACACACACACACACACACACACACACACACACACACACACAGAGCAACCATGCATGGGGGGAAAGGAGGGTGTCAGACTTCATCTCAACTCATGGCTAGGTATGGTGGAACACTCTTAGTATCCTTACAGGAAAACACAGTGGCTTGAACCTGTCATCCCCAGAAACAAGCTGCAATACAAGTAGGAGGATGGAAGTCCAGCCTAACCCCAGGTGTCAATTAAGGCCCTACTTCAAAAATAGCCAATCCTGCCAGCCGCCAATGGCTCATGCCTGTAATCCTAGCTACTCAGGAAGCTAAGATCTGAGGATCACAGTTCAAAGCCAGCTTTGGCAGGAAAATCGGTGACTCTTATCTTCAATAAACCACCAGAAAACCAGAAGTGGCACTGTGGCTCAAGTGGTAGTGTGCTGCTAGGGTTGGGAAGGTGGCTCAGTGATAGAGTGCTTGCCTTGCATGCACGAGGCCTTGGGTTCGATTCTTCAGCACCACATAAGCCGGAAATGGCGCTGTGGCTCAAGTGGTAGAGGGCTAACCTTGAGCTGAATAGCTGAGGGACAGTGCCCAGGCCCAGAGTTCAAGCCCCACAACTGACAAAATAATAATAATAGTAATAATAATAATAACCAACCCCTTTACCCGATTTATATAACTGTAACCCCTCTGCATATCACCCTTATAATAACAATAAAAATATTTTTAAAAAATTAAAAAAACAAACCAGCTGGACACTGGTAACTAATCCAGTGCTGGGCACTGATACCTCATGCCTGTATTCCAAGATACTCAGGAAACTAAACTCTAAAGGATTGAGGTTTAAAGCCCACCTGGGCAGAAACATCTGCAAAACTTAAATCTTCAAAATAGCCACCATAAAGCTGAACTAAAGGCAGGCCTCAAGTGGTAGAGAGTGCCAGTAGAGCAAACAAACCAAGCAAGTTTGAAGCAAGCCTCAGTACCAGAAAAAGAAAGAGCTTCCATGCCATGAAAAGATGGAGTGGTTTCGTTATAATTGTTGCTTCAGTATCCAGGAACTCCACAGATACCAAAGTCTGCGATGCACAAGCTCTTTATATAAAATGAATAGTATTTGCATATAATCTATTCATATCCTCTACTTCTCAAAGCCTTCAAGATATCTCTAGATAACTTACAATGCCTGATATGATGTAAATGTAATGAAAATAGTTGTTAAAGAAATAATAACTAAGCAAAGCTCAGGGCTCTGAATTGTTGCTTGTAGTGTATCTCATTTCTCTGCAGTAAGTTTTTTCTACTGTTTTCATTATGTTTCGTGTCTTGCTTGAATTCTTCTCTAGTGAGGAGAAAGAATCAAGGTTAAGCTGCATACATTTGGAATAACCTTTAAAAAGGCTTAGCGATATGATTTTTCCACTGATCCGAGGGCACCCCAAAAGCTTTTGACATACATATCCAACAATTGAGATCTTCGAGAGAATCCACAGGCCCTGTTGGTTGGCTCTGAGCTCTAGGCTGAGTCCTTAATGATGACTTCCTAACATTCTTTCCATGTAAACATCTGAATCTAATGCAGCATGATGTTGCTGCCTGCAATCAGGCACCAGGCATCGGGCTTGGCACTGGGATATGAGGCAAGGACCAATTTGGGAAAATGCTTTACCCTGGAGACCGGTAACTTGAAGCAAAACCAGCCTTCTTCTCAGATTGGTCATCCTGGGAGCTACTTAGATCAAGGCCCTCAGCTTCTTGCTGCTGGTGGAGTACTTCCTGTGTATTCTGCCCTTCACACCCATGGGTTCTGTATCACTGAGTTCTAAACAGGGATTGAAAATATTAGTGACATGGAGTGGGGCAGGGGAATGCATCTGAGCTGAACATGCATAGGCTTTGTTTTTGTGGCATCATTCCTAAAGCAATACAGCACAAGCATGATAGCATTTCCATTGTAATCTAAAAATAGTAAAGGTGTATTGGGAGGTATGTGTAGGTTAGACACAAGCATTGCATCATTTAATGTTAGGGACTTGATACAAGGATTTGGGATCTGAAGGGGTTCTTGTAACTAATTCTCCACTGACACCAAGGAACAGCTCTCTTGCTAAGGGAACAGCTGTCCCAGAAAATGTACTTTTGGTGGGATTTTATGTGATTTAAGGCACAAAGTGTTATGTGCCATATCATTCAGGTCCTTGGGTTTCAAGTTTAAATTTATTGACTTAGCTCTTCTTTCCCTTCAGTATTACTGGGATTTGAACACCTGTGACCTGTGACCTCCCAGGTGATGAGGGAAGACACAGTCAGTTGCTGATTTTGTTGCATCTGCTAATCTTGCTCTGGTATTGCTATATATACTCAAAATGAACCAACTTATCTTAACTGTTTGATTATTTTTCTTGTGATATGGACGCAGAAAGGTCACAAATTCAAGGTACCTGAGATAAATAGTTAGAAAGTGTATCAAAAAGAAAGGAAAAGAAAACAACAAAGGATGAACAAACGCAGCGGTGGTATTCAGCAGACAATATGTTGAAAATAAACTATACAACTTGCATGGGAGAATAGAAGGGAAAAACTGGGAGAGAGCAAGGGAAGGGGTGACATTGTCCAAAAAGAAATGTACCCTTGCGGGGCGCCAGTGGCTCATGCCTATAATCCTAGCTACTGAGGAGGCTGAGATCTGAGGATCACGATTCCAAGCCAGCCCGGGCAGAAAAGTCCGTGAGACTCTTATCTCCAATTAGCCACCAGAAAACCAGAAGTGGCGCTGTGGCTCAAGCGGTAGAGCACTCACCTTGAGCTGAAGAGCACAGGGATAGCACCCAAACCCAGAGTTCAAGCCCCATGACCGACAGAAAAAAAAATGTATCTTTTACCTGGCTTATGGAATTGAAACCCTTCTGTACATCACCTTTATAATTACAATTTTTATTTATTTATTTTTTGGGGGGTCCGGTCGTGGGGCCTGAACTCTGGGCCTGGGCGCTGTCCCTCAGCTCTTCAGCTCAAGGCTAGCGCTCTACCACTTGAGCCACACACAGCGCCACTTCCGGCTTTTTTCTTATGTGGTGCTGAGGAATCGAACCCAGGGCCTCAAGCATGCAAGGCAAGTGCTCTACCACTGAGCCACCTTCCCAGCTCCATAATTACAATTTTTAAACAAAGGAAAACAGGAAAATGATTAAAGGGATAGTATCAATCAAGATTCATTATATTTATAAACTGATGTGTTGAATGGTAACCCCTTTGTACAACTACTAAAATAATAAATGATAATTTAAAAAAATCAAGGAGGGCTGGGAAGTTGGCTCAGTGGTAGAGTGCTTGCTTCGGATGCATGAGGCCTTGGGTTCAATTTCTCAGCACTACATAAGCAGAAAAAAGCCAGAAGTGGTGCTGTGGCTCAAGTGGAAGGGCACTATCCTTGAGCTAAAAGAGCTGAGGGACAGCGCCCAGGCTCAGAGTTCAGCCCTGATGACCAACAACAACAACAACAAAAATCAAGGAAAGAAGGTATTGGTGGCACCAATCCTAGCTACTCACACTGAGTTCTGCAGGACCTTGTTTTAAGCCCGGCCCAGGCAGAAAAGTTTGAAGTTTAAGGATCCTTTCTGAATGAAGAACTGGCAAAGAAGCTCATACATGTAATTTAGATATTTGGGAGGATGAAAATAAGAGGATTGAGGTTCAAAGCCAGCCCTAGGGCTGAAAAATTCTCCACCCCTTTAAAAATCACAGCTAGGAACAGTGGAACACACCTATCGTCCCAAGCTATGGAGGAGGCTAAGATCAGCAGGATTAAAGTTCCAAACCAGCCCAGAAGAGTTGATGAGACTTCATCACCATTGTGAGAAGCTGGATACAGGGGGAGCACTTCTGGGATCCCAATAATGACAGAAAGCCTAAAAGGTGTTGTTGTTCACACAGCAAGACCTGGGAACGTGCGTCTGGTAGGCAGAAAGTGGACTACATCATGCAGGTATAGACAAAGTTTATTGAAACATCACATGCTTATATACAGCATACAAGCATAAAAAGTAAATCTTCAGTTGGGGTCAGAAAGTTCATCTTAAAGTTTTATGGGAATATAGACAATGAGAGTTAACTTTTAGTAAGCAGGAAGAGTTAATCCTTGTCAACAAATGTGAGGTAGTTCCAGTGATCAAAGGTAAGAAAGAGTAAGCAAAGTGCAGGTGGGCTTCCTTAGACACACAAAGGGAGTCTTGGGATTAATTGGAAGAGCACGAAGGGCACTTTCCACATACCTTTACCTGAGGCTGATGGCCAAGCATCCAGACTTTTGCCCAGACTTGGAAGGGGTGTTCCCCACCTCCCCCCAGCCCCTGGCCATGGAATGCATGCCAGCATAAGCACCCTTATAGCACACAAAACCTCAGATGGGGTCATGCAAGTCAGTGCCTCTGACAAAAGGGGTACATAGGAGGTGAGCGTAGGGCTCGGAAGGTGGCTCAGTGGTAGAGCGCTTGCCTTGCATTCATGAGGCCTTGGGTTCGATTCCTCAGCACTACATAAGCAGAAAAAGCTGGAAGTGGCACTGTGGCTCAAGTGGTAGAGCTAACTAGCCTTGAGCTGAAGAGCTGAGGGACAGTGCCCAGGCCCAGAATCAGGCCCCACAAAAAATAAATAAAGAGGTAAGCCTAAGCAGGGTGCCAGTGGCTCACACCTGTAATCCTAGCTAGTCAGGAGGTTGAGATCTGACCATCATGGTTTAAAGCCAGCCCGGATAGGAAAGTTGGTGAGATCTCCAATTAAAATTAACAACCGGAAACCTAGAAGTGGAGCTGTGGCTGAAGGGTAGAGTGCTCGTCTTGACCTGAAGAGCTTAGGGACAGTGCCCAGGCCCAGAGTTCAAGCCCCACAACTGACAAAAACAAAAGCAAAAACAAAACCAAAAAAAAAAGAATTGAGCCTAAAAGGCTCTGGCACACAAAGGGAGTCTCGGGATTAACTGGAGTCTCAGGATTAATCATGCCTGGGTTGAAGTGAGACTTTAGCTAAAAAACAATCAATGAAAACCAGACCTAGAAATGTGCCTTCAGATATGTGATATATTTTTCCTACTTTTCTGATATTTTCAAAAAAATTGGACCAGGGCTGGGAAGGTGGCTCAGTGGTAGAAGGCTTGTCTTGCATGTATGAGGTCCTGGGTTTGATTCCTCAGTACCACATAAGCAGAAAAAGCCAGAAGTGGTGCTGTGGCTCAAGTAGTAGATCACTAGCCTTGAGCTAAAGAGCTGAGGGACAGTGCCCAGGCCCAGAGTTCAGGCCCCACGACTGCCAAAAATAAATAAATAAATAAAAGACCAAAACGTCTAGCAGAACAACTCAAAGGGAGGAACTATTTCTTTTGCTCATGGTTTCAGAGATGATAGGGCATCATCTTTGACTCCATCAGTCCATGGGGGACAAAGTTTCATGGAAGCAGAAGTGTATGGAGAAGGCTGTTCATTGAGAGAAGCAGCAGTTGAGAACCACAGATATCTTAACAAGTTACACTCCCAACGTACCTTTAAAGTTCCAGGACTGCCCAGCTTAGTACAACCCACTGAGGACAAAGACTTCAAAATAGAAGCTTATGAAGAACATTTCATATTTAAAACAGAACATGATAGTATTAATCTATTGTTTTCCTAACAATAGGGTATTTTTATTTGGAATGTTCTTGTTCCAGGGATACCATTCCCTGTTCTATCCATTTCAGGCTTCAAGATTTACCTAGCTTTAGTACTTTGGAGATGCTTCAATCAGAAGTAGGTGTAACTGGGTACCAGTGGCTCATACTTGTAATCTGAACCACTTGGGAATTTTATATGGAAGATTGAAATTTGAGGCTAGTCTAGGCAGAAAAATGTAAGGGTTTTGTCCTTTTTTTTTTTAACCTTTTTGCCTTTTTGCTTGAACTTAGGGCTTTAGGCACTGTCCCTGAGTTTTTTCACTCAAAGCTAGTGCTCTATTACGTTGAGCCACAGTGCCACTTCTGGCTTTCTGGTGGTTAATTGGGAATAAGAGTCTCAAGGGGACTTTTTGCCTCTAGCCTCCAGATTGTGCACTGGAAATTACAGGTGTGTCATTAATCACAGTTACCCATACATATAATGTACGCATTGAAACACAGCTACTAGGTTTAACTGGCACCATCTTAGCAAGGTGGTGGATGGTAGGGAATTGGGTCTAATTGATACCATCTTGTCTTCTTGGTGGATGAAGGTGAAGTCCCACCCCTAGATGATACAGCATGCCTGAATTCCTAGAGGCAGGGGTGGGGACTCAGATAATAGGTTACTGGACCTACCAGACCTATACCACAGAACTCTCAAGACTCTTTGAACTCTGCAGCTCGCTGTGGCCCTGCCCCCCCCCCACAACCAGCTCAGCTGCCATTTTGCTCCATGCCTCTTGTCTCCTGACTCTCCTCAGGTTATCACGTCATCCCTCTTCAGCTCTACATTAGAGTCAATCTGGTTTGTTGAGATCGTTTTTCTGCTCTCCCTTTATTCTGCTACCCTCATGGCTCAATTTCCTCACAGTGTTAATGAAGAACATAAAATATATATATGTGTGTGTGTGTGTGTGTGTGTGTCTATATATATATATATATATATATATATATATATATATATATATGACAGCACCTAACAC
>NW_012267284.1:884332-889742 GCF_000151885.1 Dipodomys ordii
ATCCTCAGATCTCAGCCTCCTGAGTAGCTAGGATTACAGGCCACCAGCGCCCGGCTCTGTTTTTTTTTTTTTAACCTACTACTACTAATACCAGCAACCCAGAACAAGACATGCTACAACTTTCTAATGTTCATTTTTGTTTAAGTACACGTTACTTGTACAAAGGAGTTTCATAATAGTATCTCATACATACCTAAACTATCCTTAAGTCATATTGATAATATACTTACAGAGAGATACACACACCTACAATACATATATTCCTATATTTATTTACGTGTAAGTTTATATTTTAAGGCTAATATCCACATATGAGAAAAAAAACATATGACTTTGGTCCTTCTGAACTTGGCTTACTTCAATTAATAGATGGTTTAAGATTTAATTCCCTGAAAATGACATAATGTCATTTTCCTCTATGGTTGGAATGATATTTCATTGTATGTATGTGTGTGCATATGTGTATGCCACATTTTCTTGATCTATCCATGAGTTGTTAGACATTTGGGCTATTTCCATAGTTTTGCTATTGCAAATAATGCTACAATAAACACATATGTGGCTGGGCACTAATGGCTCATGTGTGTAATCCTAGCTACTCAGGAGGCCGAACTCTGAGGATTGTGGTTTGAAGTCAACCTAGGCAGGAAATTCTGTGAGACTCTTATCTCCAATTAACCATTAAAAAAAACAGAAGTGGAGCTGTGGCTCAAGTGTTAGAGCACTAGCCTTGATCACACAGGGACAGTGCTCAGGCCCTGAGTTTAAGCCCTAGCACAAACACCAAAAAACAGAAACAAAAACCCACCAACATGCACGTGCAAATACTTCTATTATATCCTGACATATTCCTTTAAATCAATGCCCTAAAATGGTATCACAGGTCTTAGGGGTAGTTCAACTTTTAATTTTTTGAGGAACCTCCACACTGACTAGTTTATAGTCCCACCAACAGTGTATTACAGTTCTTTTTCCCAGCCACATCCTCATCTCTGCTCTGGCTGGCTTTGAACCAGCACTTTCCAGGCCTCAGAGTCCTGAGTAACTAGGGTTATAGACATGAGCCATCAGTACTGAATAACTTCTCAAATACTTTTAAAGAATGAAGGAGATCCAGCCACTGTGACTCATGCTTATAATCTTAGAACTCAGAAGCCAAGGTGAGAAAATCACTTGAGTTCAAGAATTTAAGATATTCTCAAAAAAAAGGGAAAGGAATAACACTAGCAATTTGTATAACTCAAACGAATTATAATTTAGATTAATTTTTGGTCAATTTTATACTCGTATGAATAAATTAGTGGGAAAAGATTAAGAACTTCCATATAAAGATACCTATTAAATGGAAATTTAGCCAAGTACATATACTTTTAAAAGCATCAACTCCAGATGTAGGCAATTAGACTTAAAGAATATCGAGGTTACTGTTCATCAGAAAACAGAAACTTTCCCTGAAGAAAGCAATCTACATGTGTGTTCATATTTTGGGCAGGATGAAGAAGACTTCCTAGAAGTTGAATTTGAAAGAAAAGGGTTACCTTGGAAGAGGTAAACTCTAGGCTATGGAGCAAAGCACAGGCCTAAGCTAAAATGTAAAGTCATGTGTTGTGTTTTTTTGTCTTTTGTTTTTTTAAAGAAAGGAAGCATTTTCACCTTTCATTAGCACAGTTTCTTATTTCTAAACTGAGAGAAATTTGCACTTGTGTCAGGATGTTAAGATAGCCTCCCTGAATTGGCTTTTAGTTCTTTTATTTCTAAGAAAATATCTTATTCTTTAAGGTAACAATAATGCACATTGGGTTTAACATTTATTCTTATTATAACCAGAAGTGGTGTTATAGATCTCTGATACATAATCATAGATAGAGCATTTGATGACTTGTTGATTTCTTAGACAAATTTCATAAATCTTGGGGATTTTTTATATAAGAAAAGTAATTAAATAAAGTAGATTCATTTACATATTGTTATATTTTAGATATTTATCTTTAGTTCCCAAAGTAGTAGATTCGAATCTTGAGAGGTTGAAGTTTCACTATTAGAAAACCATTAGATATAAGGACAAAATAACAAAACCATCACGTGGCTTTTGTAATGATTTTTGTCTTGATTTGCTTAAATTATAATCTGGAGGGGCTGGGAAGGTGGCTCAGTGGTAGAGTGCTTGCCTCACATTCATGAGGCCCTATACAGAAAAAGCCGGAAGAGGTTCTGTCGCTCAAGTGGTAGAGTGCTAGCCTTGAGCTGAGGAGCTGAGGACAGGGCCCAGGCCCAGAGTTCAGGCCCCACAATGGACCAAAAAAAAAAAAAAAAGAAAAGAAAAAAGTTATAACTGGAAGATAAACCGTGCATGTTCTTTACTGATTCAAGCAGTATTTGATATACCATTACATGGCTGCCATATTGGGTGATTTCAACCACATTGATACTGAACTGAACTATGTATGTCAGATACCACTGGTAAAAGTTCATTTTGTAGTGTGGAAACCTTTCAAAATAACTGTAATTATTTTATTTTATTTTTTATTATTATTATTTGTCAATTGTCTGTCTTAAACTCTGGGCCTGAATGCTGTTCCTTAGCTCTTCAGCTCAAGACAAGCACACTACCATTAGAGCCACAGCACCACTTCTAGTTTTCTAGTGGTTAATTGGAGATAAGAGTCTCACAGACTTTCCTGCCTTGGCTGGCTTTTGAACCACGATCCTCAGAGCTCAGCCTCCTGAGTAGTGAGGATTACAGGCATGAGCCACTAGCACCCAGCTTAATTGTAATTATTTTAGTAGGAATGGAAGGTATGGAGAACACAATTCATTAAAAGCCTTTGTGTGTGTGTGTGTGTGTGTGTGTGTGTGTGTGTTGTATACTGGTAACTCATACCTATAATCCTAGCTTCTCAGTGAACTGAGGATTGTGGCTTTAAGCCAGCCCTGACAGAGAAGTCTGAGAAACTCTTATCTTTAATAAACCAGCAGAAAGAAGAAGCGCAGTTATGGTCAGGTAATAGATGATCATCCTTGAGGGAAAAAGGTAAGTGAGAACACAAGGCCCTGAGTTTAGGCCCAGTACCACCATACAAAAATCCTTTTATTTCCTGTCTGTATCCAAGTGAACATAAAATGATGCTGTGAGAAAAAGCAATCTTTTTGTCAAAGTAAAATCTCCATCTTATAACAAATCACTACTATTATTATTATTATTATTATTATTTTATTTGTCCTGATGCTTGAACTCAGGGCCTGGGCACTGTCACTGATCTGCTTTTTTTTTTTTTTTTTGGTGGCCTTGGGCTTGAATTCTGGGCCTGGGCGCTGTCCCTCAGCTCTTCAGCTCAAAGCGAGCACTCTACCACTTGAGCCATAGCGCCACTTCCAGTTTTCTGGTGGTTTATTGGAGATGAGAGTCTCACGGACTTTCCTGCCTGGCTTTAAACTGTGATCCTTAGATCTCAGCCTCTTGAGTAGCTAGGCTTACAGGCATGAGCCACTGGTGTCAGGCAAACCACATTACTGTACAGAAGTAAAATTCCTTGACGAAATCTCCTATATCTCTTGTGTGTCTGTTCATTTTCTGGCACCAGAGAATCTTTGTATATTTCTAACAATTCTATTACCAGACCAGGATGAAATGAAAGTTTC
The DNA here is from genome assembly GCF_000151885.1 of Dipodomys ordii. Lineage (NCBI taxonomy): Eukaryota > Metazoa > Chordata > Mammalia > Rodentia > Heteromyidae > Dipodomys > Dipodomys ordii. Next base: position 887,972 of record NW_012267284.1, read on the forward strand.
CAATAAGAAATTTGGTTTTCCAATAAGAAAAATTTGATATGCTACAATTTTCTCAAAAAGGTTGGCAATTCCAGGATGGGAATTGGGATTATATGGAAATAAATGATTCTCAAAATATCAGTAACATCCAAATCATCTTGGGAATGACCAAGTCAAAACACGAAATTGATAATTTTATGAAATGGCAGAATGTCTGGAGTACCAGGTTAAGAAGCCTTCCACCAAGACCTTTATATTCAGGACTTGTGGCTACGTATAACAGGCCTGTTTCTATGTCTTGCAGAGTAGTGGATGGGCTGCCTCACCCCTATCTCCAATGCCTTAGGCCCAAATGGCCTTTTTTTTATTTATTCAATTAGTAATGTAATACACTACTCTTATTACAATATGATGCATTGTTTCACATATGAAATTAATGTATTTTATATAACATGGAACTAAAGTTAATTGAATGTCCTATCATTAGTTTCAATTCTTTTTTTTTTGTGGGGGTCTGGTCGTGGTCCTGAACTCTGGGCCTGGGCGCTGTCCCTCAGCTCTTCAGCTCAAGGCTAGCGCTCTACCACTGGAGCCACAGCGCCACTTCCGGCTTTTTTTTTTTCTGCTTATGTGGTGCTGAGGAATCGAACCCAGGGCCTCAGGCTTGCAAGGCAAGTGATCTACCACTGAGCCACCTTCCCAGCCCCTAGTTTCAATTCTTTTTTTTTTTCTTTACAGCACTGCAGATGGAGCCCAGGTCTTCACACAGTCTACATACATAATGCACTAAAACTGAGGTACATACCAAACTTTTCCCTCTTTCTTTTTCCTGCTAGTTCTAAGGTTTGAACTCTGGGACTCCAGCTCTTTGCTTAGCTTTTTTTTGCTCAAAGCTAATGCTTTATCACTTGAGCCATACTTACATTTCTGTCTACATGCTGACTAATTCAAAATAAGAGTCTCTCCAATTTGTCTATCTGAGCTGAGATCAACTTGCGATCCTCAGATCTCAGCCTTATGGGTAATAGGATTACAGGCATGACCCCCCAGCACCTGACTACTGTTTTGTGTATGTGAGTACTTAGGTGTGTACATGACTCTGTGTGTGTGTGTGTGTGTATGTGTGTGTTTGTGTGTGTTTACTGGTCCTGAGAAATTCCCAGGGCTTCAACTCAGTTCCTGGGCACCTGAGTAGTTTTCCTCAAGGATAGTACTCTACCACTTGAATCACATTTCTACTTCCAGTGTTTTGGTGGCTAATTGGGTATATGTCTCACAGACTTCCAGGCTGGTTTAAAACTTTGATCTTCAGATCAAAGATTCGTGAGTAACTAGGATTATAGGTACCAGCCACTGGTGCCTGGCCAAATTACTATTTTGTGAATATAATTTTATGGCTTCTTTGTCACCACCTTTTGTGTGTATATGCCAGTTCTGGGGCTTGAACATAGGGCCTTGGTGTTGTCACTGAGCTTTTGTGTTTAAGGCTAGCACTTTACCACTTAAGCCACAGCTTAAGCCACAGCTCCACTTAAGCCACAGCTGCACTTTTGGCATTTTTGGTGGTTAATTAAAGATAAGAGAGTCTCATGAATTTTCTTGCCCAGGGTGGCTTCAACCTATGATCCTCAGATCATCTTCTGAGTAGCGAGGATCAAACTCAGGAGCGGCCTGGTGTTTAAAGAAGGAAAGGGTAGAGTGCTCTCTGTCTCTCTGTCTCTCTCTCTCTATTTTTCCTCCTCCTCCTCCTCCTCCTTCTTCTTCCTCCGCTTCCTTTTTTTTTTTTTTTTTT
>NW_012267284.1:890764-926057 GCF_000151885.1 Dipodomys ordii
TTAACTGACTGGTTTTAGTTACTCAGTAGTGGAATGTCAGCCTGGGAGCCTAGAGTTGCTTAGTAAAAGACTTCACAGGGTTTACAGCCCTGACCAAGGGTGCAAAGTCCTCAGAATCATCCCCACAGCTGCAACGCCCCTCCTGAAGGCCGAGGCAGTAAGGCCCTAGGGAAGAAATATAATGTTTTAAGAAACCTAAGCAACTCCATTTTTGTTTAACACTCCATCTCAGTTCTGCAACTTGACTCGTGATCCACTTTAGCCCCAATGCTAGGAATTTATGACAGAAAGCCATGCACAATTCTTGGAGCCATAGATGGCGTTTGCTTAAGGCAGGTGTTAGCCCCCAAGTGGTGTTGCCCCCCCACCCACCTAGGACTGAGAGTTTCTAACCAACCCATTCTTCAGAGCCTGGGGCGAGACATGCCATGCATTCTGTTGGTCCGGGTGTGACTCGTAACCTTTTTCGGTCAAGCTATGGACCAAGGACATTTTTTCTGTAAAGATCAACCAATCATTATTTGCCCAGTTTAACTTGCTTTAAATGTAAATGTTAACCAATCATGTACTTTCTTATGTAAAAGTTCCTTAAAGTTGTTTGTTCAATACTATAAAAACGGCCCTGATTCTATGCTCAGGGCCTCTTAGCGTCACCGGTTACCATGTGCCCGGAGGACCAAGCTCGAGCTTGCAATAAACCGGCTCATTGTTGCTTACATTGATCGTGGTCTCTGGGGGTCTTCTGGGGGTCCCCGAATTTTGGTATAACATTAAGTGTATTTGAGGCTGCAAGTTTTTGGGGGGACATGTGTCTACCTGAAGTCTCTGGCTTTCTAAGAAAGAATCCCTATTCACCCTCTCAAAATGTGGCTTCTCTATATCTCGTCATCAAACTCCCATATAACAACATAATGTAAAACTGTTGTGCGGTAAATACCTTAAATCAGATAGAAGTCCAGTCACAAGAAAATAGAGATGCCACATTTTGAAAGGTCGAAGTGTGGAGTCTAATTACAAGGACCCGCAGCCCTAACAGTTTGCATCAAGTTTGTAACGACAAAGGCTGCCACCTGTTGGGTGGAGAGCAAGCCTCAGCATAGCAGTAGGCTTAACACAGCACCAGGAGCAGGAGTTCCCTGGGGCTAAACAACATATATACATATTCCCCAAAGCAAGGCCCTCCTGGCTGTAGCCTTGGAGTCAAGCATCTGCAATTCAAAGGATGGCTTGTCTCACTTCTAGCCTTTGGAACTGGGTAGACAGCCCCCCCCCAACTCCTGGCTAAGCTCCAGAATGTCTGTTAAACCAATAGCTCCCAGCACCTGGCTAGGCAATGGGATGGCTGTGACTTAGTTTCTTCACTTCATTCATTCCCCACTGCTCTTTATATACATGAAATCAAATCTTTCAAAACCTAAAGAGAGGTTTCATCTAGGACAATCTGAAAGTGCTAGGGACAGAGCTCAGTGGTAGAATATTTGCCTAGCATACACAAAGGTCATTGGTTCAACCCCCACACCACTAAATATATGTAATTACATATATGTATATATAATATATACTTATATATTATATATTTATATATAGTAAATATATATTATATATAAGTGATATTCTGTGGTATACTCAGAGCTACTAGGTAATATGCTGAAAAGCTCAAATCTGAGTCTATCAAGCTTCTAAATCTAAACACCAGTTCACAGGAAGTACAAGGAGGGAAGGAATGTGTTAGCTACACCATAGGAATGCAATTCATCAAGACTTGAGACTGTGGAAAATAGAACAGGCCAAACATAGGGCACGAAAACCAGAAACAGAGAGGGCATCCCAAACCAAAAAAGCTTAAGAGATTAATCAGTTAAATGCACCATGAAGACTTTGCTTGAAGCCCATTTGAAAAAATCAACTGCATTAGGTTATATTTGAGAGAGCTACAGGTTTTTAAGCAAATGAGCATTAGATGATATCAAGACCTCATTAAGTTGGGGAAGTATAATGATATATTACAGCTTTAGGAAATGCTTATCTTTTGAAGAAACATGATACTTTTAAAGCTCAAAGTCTTAGAATTTGTTTTAAAATGTTCCAGGAAAACATTGGATGGCAGAAGTGGAAAGTAGATATAATAAGACTGGGAAAATACTGATGACTTCTGAAGCTGTGGTTGGGTTTAACAGTAAAAAAGAGAGGGACAAGAAAGAGAGATCAAAGAGAGACAGAGATAGAAACAAACAGAGGGAGATCAGAAAAAGATGGAGATAGAGACAGAGATAGAGAAGTCAGAAAGAAATAGAGAGAACACAGAAAGAGAAGCAAAGCAAGCAAGCAAGGAAGAGAATGTGCCTTACTGTCTTATAACAATGATCCTTGGTGAGGGGCTGACTGCCCTCTACAAGTCGTGTGTGTGTGTGTGTGTGTGTGTGTGTGTGTTTCAGTCTGGGAATCACCTTATTACCACCAGATGTGAGACATACCTGGAAAGCTAATAGTTGAACACACTCTACCACTTGAGCCACAGCTCTACTTCTGGCCTTTTCTGCTTATGTGGTACTGAGGAATCGAACTCAGGGCCTCATGCATGCTAGGCAAGCACTCTACCATTGAGCCACATTCCCAGCCCTTGAGTTTTTTTGTTTGTTTTGCCAGTTATGGGGCTTGAACTCAGGGCCTGGGCACTGACCCTGAGCTTCATTTGCTCCAGGCTAGCACTCTACCATTTGAGCCATACTGCCACTTCTGGCTTTTTCTGTTTATGTGGTACTGAGGAATAGAACCTAGGGCTTCATGCATGCTAGGCAAGCACTCTACCACTAGGCCACATTCCCAGCCCCCTTGAGTTTCTTAATGTAGAAGTCTAGCAGGACAAACAATCTCTAAGTAATGCTGTACTTTATTAGTGCTTTCTGGCGAGGAATTCCCTTTACTTCCATAAGTAATGAAAGCAAAGATGTTTAGTGCATTCCAGGGCTCCCGGGGGAGCTTTTAACCTGTTAGAACTAGAAGAAAGTTGCTGGGAAATTGCCAGCTCTTTGCTGGATTTCCTTTGATGTAGTCTCTATAGATGCATGAGGCACCCTCTAAAACTTCAGGACCAGGATGTGGACCATCAGGAACTCCTTTCCATTCCAGACCACTCTGTTCCCAGAGTGAGTGGGAAGATGAAGGAAGGTGTGACGTTAACCTTCCCGTCTCACGGTGGGTGATATATTCTGGCTTCCTTGTTCCAGAGATGGCAGGATATTTTGGAGGAAATGGGAGACAGGGGTTGAGAGTATACAGATGTGGACATAGGGCCTAGTAGGGTGCCTGATTTTTTACCAAAAAAATAAATACTGCCTTTGGTGTATTTTGTGTCTATTGTTAGACTGATTTCCTCCATCTTATGAGCCAATCTGTCATCTTAGGCCTTGCGGTAAAGCATGACCTTTCCCCAAAATCAGGTGACATCAGCCCTTACCCGAAATTAGATGACATAGCCCCTTTCAAAACAGGCAGCTGTTGGGGCTGATAAGGTAGCTCTGTGGTAGAACGCTTGCCTTGCAGGCCTGAGGCCCTGGGTTTGATTCCTCAGTACCATATAAGCAAAACAGGCAGCTGCAACCGTTAACAACAGACACCCCCCCTCCCCAAAGCAATTCTTGTTTCTGCAGCTACAACCATAAGTCTTAACACCACCACAATGGAATTCCCCACTCTCATGTCCCACATGAAACCAGCCTCATAAAACCTGTACTTGTAGCCCTGCCCAGATGCTGCTCTCTGCCTTCGAGACAGCCAGTCAGGTTACTTTGTGACCAAGTGTCCCAGTGGTTTTCTTGGGGAAGACTTTCATTGATGCCATGGCTCGAATCAGAGCTCTCCTGTCAACCTTTCTCTTCTTCTTCCCAGGGAATCAAGCTGTTTTAGGAACCCTGACCTCTCTGACCCCTCACCTGAGATACCTTCTTCCGTCTCCACGCACTACAACCTTATATCCACCAGCAGCCATCTTTACTCACTGGTCTTCCTTGGTGAGTAAGGTCTCCAGGGAACCCAGACATTCATTTCTGACCTCTCAAAGCCCTGTTTCCAGGCTCTGGGATTCCCTCTCAGACCTTTGCCTGGACATGGCAGATCACAAAGAGAAACTTTTGGGGATACCCACTGTCTCTCATAGATCGGTCATGTCAGCCTCTCACCACGGGTAGATCCTCTTCACACATCCACTCTGACTCTCTTTGAGATGTCTTCTCAACCGTCTTACTCCCATTAAACTCACTCCCAATCTCAAGCCTTCCAGGCTTATTGGTCCTTGTACACTGTAAATAATGACTCAAAGAGGCCACTTAATGGCACTTTTGAGCCCAACATTTTAAAGGACCTTTATAACTTCTGTGTGTGCTTGGGGAAATGAAAAGAGATTTCCTACAGACAGGCTTTGTCCTGTCTCCAGTCTAAACTCTCTCTCTGCACTTCCTGCTCCCCTGCTCAAGTTCTCCTGGCTTCAAAACCTCTTGACACTTTTACCTTCAACCCAACCAATGAGCTTCCACACTGTTGCCCCGCTCCTCCTCCCTCCCTCGGAGCCCATGGGCCGCCTCCTCCTTTAGCCTCCACCACCACACACTCGCACTCCACCCAACTTTCTGGGGCTCAGCAGCCTGACCACCTTCATCCCCTCTGGGATGACCTTGTTTGGGTTCATAGCCCCTTCTCTCTTTCTAATCTTTCTCAAATTGCAAAAAAAAAAAAAGACTGGGATCCTTCACTTCGAACCCCTCAGACTATGTTAAGGATCTGCAATAATGTTTTCCAATCCTATGACCTGACCTGGCATAATGTACACATTATCCTCTCCAACACCCTCCTCCTAAAGGAGAGGAGTCTGGGAACATGCCCAAACTTCTATGAACGAAATACCCCATTGGCACTGCCGCAGTCCCAGACCAGGACCTGCTCTGGGACTATAATGCCCAAGTGGGACAAGAACACAGAGACTGATTTATTAGCTCCGTTTTCATGGGTCTCCAACAGTCCGCCCACAAGGCCATCAATTATGATACGTTCTCTAAAATAAGCCAAGATAAACATGAAAATCCCTCTGCCTTCTTGGCCCGCCTAACACAAGGCTTGTTACAGTTTGCTAGTTTAGACCCCGAGTCGGACAATGGGAAAAACCTCCTTATGACTCTTCTTTGCCTAGTCTTTTTAGACATTTGAGTCAAACTAAAGCACCCCACAGTCTCAGATTTTGGAGGTAGCATTTAAGGTATATAATAAAAGAGAAGAAAAGGCAAAAAAAGCTTAAGTTCAAATGCTGGCCAAGGTCCTACAACCACAACCATCACCATCACAGCCTGCTAGTCAGCAGGTGGTATCCATTCAGGCTCACAAGGGTCTCCCTGGGCACTGCTATAGGTGTGGTCAAACCGCACACTGGGTAAGAGCCTGCCTCTATCCTTGCAAACCTCCTAACCCCTGTCCTTAGTACAAGGGACATGGACATTGGGCTATAGACTGTCCACTGGCTTCTCAAGGCCACAGGGCCTTACCCATGGCCAATCTTCATACAATCTCTTGGGACTAGCAGAGGAAGGCTGAGGAGCCCCCGGATTCTAAGACCCAATCACCTACATGCCGCAGGAGCCCGGGGTAATGCTTGTGGTTGCAAGTAGGCCCATTTCTTTCCTTCTGAACACTGACTGGTGCTACTTATTTGGTTCTGACAGTTCTAGGGACCTACACATCAGGCCAAGATTTCCATAGTCAGGGTGGAAGGAAAACCACTATCAGCCCTTGCAGATCACTTCCTTTACCTGTTATATTAATCCCTCGTGCTTCACTCATTCCTTCCTTGTAATTTCACATGGCCCCACTCTCCTTTTGGAACGTGACATTCTAGCCCAATATCATTCTACCATAACTTTACTCCCTAGTCCACATGCAGGAGTCCCAGACCCCTCCCCACTTACCTCATCTACTTTTACTGTCAGATAGCCCAGCTGCCTTGATCCATTACCTCCCTCCCTAGTTAACCCAGGAGCATGTGATACTCACCATCCTTCCATAGCTAATCACCACTACCCCCTATACACATTTCCCTTCTCAATTCCCACAGTTCCCCCACAATCTCAATACTGCCAAAATCCAGACTGATTGGCCTTCAGCCCATTATTAATTATCTCCTCATAAAAGCGACCAACACCCCTTATAACACCCCCATCCTAGCTTACAAAACCTAATGGCGGGGCTGGGAAGGTGGCTCAGTGGTAGAGCACTTGCCTTGCATGCCTGAGGCCCTGAGTTCGATTCCTCAGCACCACATAACCAAAAAGAAAGAAGCCTGTAGTGGTGCTGTGGCTCAAGTGGTGGAGTGCTAGCCTTGAGCTGAAGAGCTGAGGGACAGTGCCCAGGCCCAGAGTTCAGGCCCCACGACCGGACCCACAAAAAAAAGAAAAGAAATCAAATTGGCATCAGCCTGCTCCCTCATGGACTCCATGGACTCCAAAGATGCTTCCCATACCATCCTCTCTCACTCGGCCATCTGGAAGGAGTGAAGCCTTTTAAATACCGAAGGGATATCCATTGTTAACGGTCCCTGCATAACCCAACTCCTCAAGGCTGTCCCATTGCCCTCTGCCTTTGGCATAGTCCGCTGCAAGGCCCATCAGTCTGATGACTCCTTTGTTACCAAGGGAAACAATAGGGCAGACACAGCCACCAGACAAGCGGCTCACTAGCTCCCACCCATCACCCTCTTACTAACCACCACACCCCTGACACATCCCCCAACATTCCCTCAAACAGAACATTCTCCATTATCTGTACCATCTTTTCACCCATACACTCGGGCACTAAAGGAATTTCTTAAACAGGCCCTTCTCTTAATCCTGAAGAACACTCGATATTTAACCAAATTTACTCAAACCTGTGAGGTTTGCCAAAAGACGAATCCTAACACCAACATTTTATCCCTCCTCCCTTTCCCACACTCCAGGCTTGGGGACACCTCCGAATTGGCCTGAATTGGCAAACTGACTTTAACCACATGCCCCAGGCACATAAGCATAAGAATCTATTGGGATTTGTGGACACCTTCCCAGCATGGCTTGAGGCCTTCCCCACCACTAACAAGAGGACGTCCACAATTTCACAGTAAATAATTCCCTGTTTTGGCCTGCCCTCTATATAGACTGACAATGGCCCTGAGTTTGTGTCTTTTGTGACTCAACTTCTTCATAAGGCTCTCAACATCCCTTGGCATTTTTACATTCCCTATGGCCCTCAGTCCTCCAATAAGGTAGAGCACACTAACCACACACAAACCCTCACCAAACTCTGCCTTGAACTTCATCTTGACTGGCTAAAACTTCTGCCTCTGGCTTTTCCTTTGCTTACAAGCCTTAAAAAAAAACCAAAACCCCTTATGCTTAGCCCATTCAAACTCCTATACAGGCCCCCCTCCTATACCCTCTTTTTCAAGCTACCACTTCCCTCTTACCCCCTCATCTGCTTCTGCCACTTCTTCAACACTTGCCAGCCTATGTCTGGAACTATGCCTACCAACAAGCCCCCTCACCATCCCCCTACTTTTTCCAATCACCCTGTTTACAGGCTGGAGATTTAGTTTACATCTCCAACATCCATCAACCTCAATCCTCCATTCACTCTTCCAGCCTTCCTACTAAATGGGATGGTCCGTACCCAATTATACTTTCCACCCCAATAGCTACAAAGGTCCAGGGCTATCCACATTGGATTCACAACTGTAATATAAAATTCCATCAGCCTACAGCACCCTCCTATACTGCAATTCCCACAGGACCTCTGTCTCTGCAGATTACAAAAGAAGTGGAGCCAAGCCTGCCCAACATTCCGGAAGACTTGACAACACCCAAACATCCCAAGGACCTTTTTCTCCCCATCTCACTACTTTCAATTTCTCTATATTTTATAGACTGAACTCCGTTTCTACCCCAGGCCCCCTACCCTTTCTAGTCTCCTAAATTTGGTTCAAGATCCACACTTGCAAAGTATGCTATCCAACTTTACCCCAGAAGAGATATATACCTTTCCCTGACATTTTTTCCACTCTCTTACCTTCTATTCTGCATGTTTGCTTTGTTCTTGGTGTTCTGGAAACCTTACAGCTCATGGCCCACACTGAGCTAAGATCAAGACAACAACTACAGCAAAAAGGATACTGCCTATGATGGCCGTCCCTCCTGGAGCTGGCCATCAAGTGTTACTACTATAGGTCCCGAGGCCTGGGAAACATACAGCCTGGGCAATAGATGTTTTTTAACCAACAAATATAATATTACCCTTACCATATACAATCCATGGGACAAAAAGTGGGAAGGAGGAACAATGAGTATGATTAATGCAGGGTGGTCTCAGGGAAGAATTTAAGTTTACCAGGTGTATGAGCCCATCAACCCCAAAGCAGCCCTCACCCAGTGGTCCAGATCATAAAAAAAAATCCTGGCCAGGTGCCCGTAGCTCATACCTGTCATCCTAGCTACTCAGGAGGCTGAGATCTGAGGATCACAGTTCAAAGCTGTAGTAGGAAGACCCCTACTCAGGCAGGCAAGCCCACCTAGTCGTCCGGAGTGACAGAGCCCACCACAACAAAGTTGATATTAAAGAAGCAACTTTATTGAGAAGGTTCCTACACTGACCGGCCAGGGCCGCAGCACAGGCTCGGGAGCTGATACTGCGACCCCGAGCGGCCCACGTGCTTACGTTTTTAAAGGCAAAAATCAGAAGGTGAAGCCTGGTCACGTAGGTGACCAATGAGATTTTCACATACCCAAAAGATTGCACAGTCATACACGCAGGTGGCCAGTGAGGTTACACTTGGTCACATAATGGCTGTCTGAACCAGCCTATCACTTTTGGTTTAAATGACTCACGAATTCAATGGTAAAGCGGAGCTTAAGGTAAACATAAACATACACAAAGGAGTTTAACATATACATGTGAAAAAGGTAGAGTTTATGCCAGCCAGCATGCCAGCATGAGCTGGATTGCTGGCTACCTGTTTAATTGGTCAGTGTTTAACAGAACAATGAAGGTGGGTTAAGTTAAGGGGAGGGGGACCTAGAGGCATTCTTTTCATTCCAAGAACTGGGCTGGAGCCAAGGTTTTTGTTTTTTTTTCTATAATCCCTAAAACAAAAACAAAACCTGTAAAGAAGCTGTCCCAGCTCAAGTCTCCTCTCAGGGCCTAGTTCAAAGCTACCCCGGGCAAGAAAGTCCTGAGACTCTTATCTCCAGTTAAGCACCAGAAAACTGGGAGTGGAGCTGTGGCTCAAGTGGTAGAGTGCTAGCCTTGAGCTGAAGAGCTGAGGGACAGTGCCCAGGCCCAGAACTCAAGCCCCACAACCCACCAATAATAATAATAATTATTATTATTATAATCCTCTAACAGCCTTAAAATTTCTCTATCCTCCTGCAAGTCCCTTACTTAGAGAATCTTGTTCTGCCAGTCTTTCCTTTTTCTTCAAGCCTCTAATTATACTGCAACAGATTGTTTTCTTTGCGCTGATCTACAACAATCCCCTGTGGCTTTGGTCCCACTTAACATTTCTGCTAAAAATAAAACCTGCTTCCTACCCATCACACTGTGGCCCTCAAATCTCCCCTTACATTATACTAATTCCCCTGTGCTGTACTATACAACTTGTAACTCCCAGGTGTCCTGTCAAATCCCAACACATGCCAAACAAACATCTCCATTACCAAGTTCCTGGCCAGCCCCCATGGAACCATGTGCAGCTCCTCTTTGACTAGGGGTATCGGTTCAGGCTCTCCTTCCCCCTGCATACTGGTCTTTCCAGTTCCACAGTATGCTTTGTACTCCCACACTGAGTTCAAAAGCTTAAGCACCCTCGCCTCAAACCCACATCCAGGCCAACAGAGACAGGCCATTTTTTTTTTTGCCAGTTCTCCTGAGAATGTTCTTGGTGTCCACCATCACCTCCTTAGGGCTATCTGGTGGGAGTCTCTACCATTCCATAACATCTAACCAACAACTCAGTGAACATCTACTCTCCTCTATCAAGGGCTCCTCTGAGGGCCTGCACCTTTTACAAACTCAACTTAATTCCTTGGCTGATGTCACATCACAAAATAGGAGAGCGCTAGACCTCCTCACTGCAGAGAAGGGTGGGACATGCATTTTCTTATAGGAAAAGTGTTGCTACTCCATCAACATGTCAAGACAGATGAAAGAAAATATACAGCCATGAGACAAGCTTGCCACTGACTTACACACTAGGGACTCCCCCTCATCTCTGCAATCATCCCTATGGAGGCCACTAGCCACATAGATCTTGCCCCCTGGGTCCTCTTATGGCCACTTTTGCTTTCCTTTACATTTACCTTGCATTTGTAGATGCCTATAAAACATCCTTACAGAAAGAGCAAGAGCCTTCACCAACCAGACTGTCAATCAAATACTCCTGGGGCAATACCATGTTGAGCCTCACGCAGAGGATACTTCCTTATAACTGCCCATTATCCAACAGGAAGCAGTTACAGAAGAAAAGACCTTTGCCTATTCATCTCTGCCAAAAATAAAAGAAGAGAGGAATGTTAGCCTGATCTCCTCCATCTTAGGAGCCACTCCATTATCTTAAGCTTTTCGGTAAGGTATGACCTTTCCCCAAAATCAGGTGACATAGGCCCTTCTCCAAAATTAGATGACACAGCACTTTACAAAACAGGCAGCTGCAACTGCTAATGACAGACCCCCCTCCCCCACTAAAGCAATTCTTGTTTGCACAGCTACAACCATAAATCTTAGCACCACCACAAATGAATTTCCTGCTTTCGTGTCCCACACAAAACCAGCCTCATAAAAACTGTGCTTGTAGCCCTGCCCAGCCAGGGCTCTCTGTCCAAGAGACAGCCTGTAAGGTTACTGACATTAAACTTCTTTGTAAGTGACCAAGTGTCTGCGTGGTTTTCTTGGGGAAGCCTTTCATCAATGAACCCTAGAAATGTCTGTGGAATAATGGACATTTATTGCTAGAAGAGGCCTGTAAGAGTTACATTGTTCAGGCAGAAAAAAGTTTATTGGGGGGAGAGGAAACTACCAGCCCACATGAGATGAAGGCATGTGGAAAGAGACAAGAAAAAGAGTGAGGGTACTGTGGGTGACTGGGATTATACAGGGAAAGGCAGGAGGTGTGACCACAGTGGGTGTGAAAGTGATCTCAGAGCCTGGGGAACCTCTCACTGTCTGAAGGAGGCAGGACTGGGGCAGTTCAGGAAATGACCTCAGCGGATCAGGAAGTGACCTCAGAGCCTGAGTTTCTTTGCTGACTCACAGTCAGGTGATTACTGGTAAGGGTACGTGCTGTCTTTCTCTCCGGCAGACCTAACAAAGCCCAAGTAATCTATCACTCAATCTAAATTTTAGTTGGAAAAAATATGGTTACTGAAAGATGGACTTAACTTGACTAGCTTATTTTTTGTCTGGGTGCATGTGTGTCAGGGTTCCAAGCCATGTTGGACAGAAAATATTCATCTCCAAAATGTTGGACTGGAGGTGTGCCTCAAGTGGTAGAGTACCAGCTATGAGTAAGAAAGCTAAGCAAAGCTGAGTGCTGGTGGTTCTCACCTGTAATCCTAGCTACTCAGGAGGCTGAGATCTGAGGATCACCGTTCAAAGCCAGCCCCGGCATCCACGAGACTCTTATCTCCAATAAACCACTCAGAAAACTGGAAGTGGCGCTGTGGCTCAAGTGGTAGAGCGCTAACCTTGAGCTGAAGTGCTGAGGGACAGAACCCAGAGTTCAAGTCCCATGACCAACAACAACAACAACAAGAAAGCCAAGCAAGAGCACAGCTCCCCACCATTGCTAAACAATGCAATGCCATCACATCCAATTTCTGTTAGGAAAATGGAGAAGAAAGAACAGGTCAGACTCAGTCTCAACAGGTGAGGACTGTTTGTTGAGGAACAGTGAAGGGCAGTAACCTTCCCACTGAAATAGAGATACTGAATCTAATCGGCGCCATCTTGGCCATGCGGTAGATGATAGAGTATTGGATTTAACTGGTGCCTTCTTATCTTCATGGTGGAGGTAAGGAAGTCCTACCTCCCAGGTGAGGGGGATGATTAAATTCCTAGGGGCAGGGGTGGAGTTTGGACAATAGGTTACTGGACCTGCTAGTCTTGGGTTATGGACTCTTAAGCTCTTAACTCTTAACCTTACTCCCTGACCTGACCCTATTTTGGCCCAGACCATCTCAGGCCATGTGTCTCCTGGCACTCTTCCAGTCAACATGATATCCCACTTCATTTCTCCATTGGAGATGATCTGGTTTGTTGGTTTTGTTTTTCTGCTCTTTCTTTCCTCTCCTGCTTTCATAGCTCAGTGTTTGTTTTGTTTTGTTTTTTGTCAGACATAGGGCTTGAACTCTGAGCCTGGGCACTGCCCCTGAGCTCTTCAGCTCAAGGCTAGTGCTCTACCACTTGAGCCACAATATCACTTCTAGTTTTCTGGTAGTTCATTGGAGATAAAGAGTCTCACAGACTCTCCTGATTGGGCTGGCTTTGGACCATGATCCTCAGATTTCTGCCTCCTGAGTAGCTAGGATTACAAACATGAGCCACTGGCGTCTATCAGTGGCTCAGTTTTCTGACAGTATTAAGTATATTCCAGGGCTGCAGTTTTTATGACAAGAATCTGCCTGTGGTTGCCAGCTTTCCAATAAAGACTCCCAGTTCGATCTCTCAAAATATGGCTTCTTGGGCTGGGAATGTGACTCAGTGATAGAGTGCTTGCCTGGCATGTGTGAAGTCCTGGGTTCGATTCCTCAGTACCACATAAACAAAAAAGCCAGAAGTGATGCTGTGGCTCAAGTGATAGAATGCCAGTCTTGAGCACAGAGAGGCTTAGGGACAATGTCCGGGTGAGTATTTTCTTAATTACTCATTATGAAAACCAATAGAAGGGCTGGGAAGGTGGCTCAGTGGTAGAGCGCTTGCCTTGCATGCTTGAGGCCCTGGGTTGGATTCATCAGCAGAAAAAGCTGGAAGTGGCGCTGTGACTCAAGTGGTAGAGTGCTAGCCTTGAGCTGAAGAGCTGAGGGACCAGAGTTCAGGCCCCAGAGTTCAGGCCTCATGACCAACAACAACAACAAAAAGAAAACCAATAGAATCAGAGCCTTGTTGAAATATACCAGAATTCAAAGCAACAGCCAAAAGGCAACTATGCCTTAGGGCAAATGTGAAATGAAAGCCTAGGGAAATCAGCGGTCAGCCTTCATACCCCACTTGTACCTGTGAGATCCTGTGATGAGTTGGGTGCTACCCTTTGTAGCAGTGTGCTTCAGAGGATGAAATCCTTACAATGCTTCCTGGCAAGGAATTTGTGTTTGTTAAAAATTAGCTAGTCCGGGGCTGGGAAGGTGGCTCAGTGGTAGAGTGCTTGCCTTGCATGCATGAGGCCCTGGGTTCGATTCCTCAGCACCACATAAACAAAAAGAAAAAAGCCGGAAGTGGCGCTGTGGCTCAAGTGGTAGAGCGCTAGCCTTGAGCTGAAGAGCTGAGGGACAGCGCCCAGGCCCAGAGTTCAGGCCCCACAACCGGACCCCCCCAAAAAAAAATTAGCTAGTCCAATCCGGGTGCTGGTGGCTCACACCTGTAATCCTAGCTACTCAGGAGGCTGAGATCTGAGGATAGTCATTCAAAGCCAGCCTGGGCAGCAAAGTCCGAGACTTTTATCTCTAATAAACCACTCAGAAAACTGGAAGTGGTGCTATGGCTCAAGTGGTAGAGCATTGGCTTCAAGTTGAAGAGCTGAGGGACAGTACGCAGGCCCAGAGTTTAAGCCCCACAACCAACAATAATGAATGAATGAATGAATTTGCTATCCAGCCTGGTGTTAGTAGTTCATGACTGTAATCCTAGCTACTCAGGAGGCTAAGATCAGAAGAGCATAGTTTAAAGCCAGACCACATAGGAAAGAAAGTCTATGAGACATTTATCTCCAATTAACCAAACACACACACACACACACACACACATACAAGCTGATGTGCTTTTTTATCATTAAAAAAGAAAAATAATTTTTTAAAAGATGCTGAATCTGACATTTTATGTTTATGTCTATAATCCTAGTTAATAAGGAGGCTGAGATCTGAAGATCATGATTTGAAGCCAGCCCAATCAGACAAATCTAAGAGACTGTTATCCAATTAACTAGCAAAAAACTAGAAGTAGAGGTGTGGCTCAAGTGTTAGAACACCAGTCTTGAGTGGAAAAAACTTAGAGACAGCACTTAGGCTGTACTTCAAGCCCCAGTACTTATACACGTGTGCACATTCACGTGCGAGCACGCGCGCGCGCGCGCACGCACACACACACACACACACACACACACACACACACACACGGTAAAATAAAATTGAAATTATTTGTGATGAACCTCTTTCAGTAGCAATGAAAGGAATGGTGGTGAAAGCTGGGCACTGGTGGTGGCTCACACCTGTAATCCTAGCAACTCAGGAGGCTAAGATCTGAGGATCACAGTTCAAAGCCAGCTCGGGCAGGAAAGACCGTGAGACTCTTATCTCCAATAAACCACCAGAAAACCGGAAGTGGTGCTGTAGCTCAAGTGAGAACGCTGCCTTGAGCTGAAGAGCTGAGGGACAGTGCCCAGGCCCAGAGTTCAAGCCCCACGACCGACAAAAAGAAAAGAAAAGAATAGTGGGCTTGGACTTGTTTCTCTACGTGGCAGAGTCAAGCACTGAGCTGTCTCCCTTGGTTCTAAATTAGAGAGTCATAAGCCAAAAGGATGAAGTGTGGTTATAGCTATGGAGTTTTCCTTTGTGGACTCCTTTCCACAATACTGGTTGCTCCTTCTGCCCTTGGACCCACACATCTTCATTAAAGACAATGTCTTAGTATTTAGGAGGCTCTGTCCAAGTCCAGGTGGTAGGCACATTAAAGTCTGACAGGCTTGTTCTTTTTTGGGGGTGGTGGCGAAGGACTGTTATTGGGGCTTGAACTCAGGACCTCAAATTCTTGCTCAGCTTTCTTATTTACAGCTGATGCTCTGAGCCATGTGCCAGTTCTACCTTCTTTGGTGTTAAGTGGAGATAGAATTTCCCAGAAACCATGCACTTGTAGCTCACTCCTATAATCCTAGATACTCAGGAGGCTAAGATCTGAGAATCAAGGTTCACAGCTAGCCAAAGCAGGAAAATTTGTGAGATTTCCAGCAAAAAAAAACTAGAAATGGAGGTGTGGCTCAAGTGGTAAAGCACCAACCTTGAGCCAAAAAGGTAAGTGAGAGTACAAGACCAACAGAGTGTCTCGGAGTTGTCTGCTCAGGCTTGGCTGAGTGCTCAGATCTCAGCCTCCTGAATAGCTAGGATCATAGATAGGTGTGAGCCACTTGGGCCTATGTTGATTCTTTTGATGGATGGGTGTGGTTTTAAAAAACATCCTAGTAATGACATCCGTTTTCTTTTCTCATGACAGATGAGTATAAAATTTGAGAGGAAAAAAAAATTCTTCACACTAGAGCTGTAATAGCCTGCTTCCATTGTTGGAGTCTGATGGCTTTCAGATTTCAAGGTCTGAAGCACCCTCTCTCTGCTGATAATCACCAAGTTGAGAAGAAATCCTGGTTCGCCCCCATGTGGCAGGAACGAGTGATCCCAGACACACAAGCTATTGTCCACTTGGGGAAACCCACTCCAGTCTGCAGGGAATGATTCCAGGACCTTCTATAAATGCCCAAATCAGAACGCTCAAGTCCCTCATATATATATATATATATATATATATATATATATATATATATATTTAGCCTATGCACATATACATGCTTTAAATCTCCTCTACATCATTAATAATAGCTAATTCAAAATCAATGTTATGTAAGCTATCATAGGAATTCCTTAGACAAAAGAGTTTATACATGTCCACTACAAATGTAGTTATGTGTACATGCAAGACAATATATGTATATATGCACATGTAAGATTTTTTGTTGGTTGAATCTCCGACTATGGTACCTCTGGAAGGTCAAATATATTAACTTTCATGAACACCTCGGGCAATTTTCTCTCCTTGCTCACCTAGCCAAACTCAGAAGGCCTCTCCCTGCTACCCAGGGGAGTTGGTGCCCTTTCTTCTCCTTGTCCAGGGCTCAATCTCCAGCATTAGGGTCTAACCTAAAAGTGTAGAGTTATTGGGCTGTGTTTTGCTTTCCCTCTCTTGTCCATGAAGATTTTGTTCTCTTTAGACTAATTGTAATTGTCACAATTCCCCCAGTTGTGTGTCTTCTCATTATCTCATTATACCCAGTATACCATGTCTTTGGTTAGATTCCTGTTTCTAGAAACATCTCTCTTGTCTTCACCAGTCTTTCCTGGGTTGGATCTTTCCTTTTCCTATGTTGCAGAATTTCCTATTTTGTGTTATATTTCTGTGTTGGGTAAGAAGACTTCTCCCCTGGTAGCTTCACAAGATCATCAGTATTCACAAGTTCCACATTTCTAAATTCTTCTGCTCACTGGATTTTGTATTAGCTGTGCAAGTGGAGATTTTCATTGTGACATTCCACACATGTATACAGTCAATGTGGTCCATGAATTCCAAACAACCCTTCCCCTCTCTGGCTCTCCCTTAACCCCCTGTTACTTAAATGTGTTTGTAACCCCCAAATCAATCGTCACAGGGCTGTCTCAGTCATTCACAAGCATGCCTAACTTGGGAGAAAGTGGAGTCACTCCAGGTGCTCCTAGCAGCTGAGGTTAAAAAAGGTGTTCCTCTGCCTTCCTTGTTCCGTTCACATACTAAACAAGTGTCCTTCTAGCAAATGTGCCGAAATTTTCTCTTTCTACTTTTGACATTCAGCTTTCAGATGTTATGAGTGAGGTGACTATGTGCTCCAAGTCTGTCACTTCCATTTTCCTTTTGCTCAGTTCTTTATTCAGTGATCCCACCCTCTTTGCTTTTCTGATGTCATATTTGACCGTCTATCTGGTGACATATCTCACTGATGATTTTGCAGTGGAAAATGGTTCCTAAGTCTAACTGCTGAGATTCTGTGTGTTCATAAACCCAAGAAGGCCATAATGTGCTTTGAAGTATGTCAGAGAAGCATGGTCCAGTATGAGTTACAGTACAGCTAGATGTGAGTTCATGGTCATTAGCCAACAATCTGGTATACTTGAAAAGGAAGGGGAAATGCACTGGTCTCTCTCTGCATGTGGACACCATGGGGAGTGGCCAAGCAACATCACAGTGCACAATGCCGCCACAGCAAAGCCAGAAAAGGGTGTGTGTGTGGGGGGGGGGGGGGTTGTTTCTGGACTCCTGAGACATGCAACTTGAGCTGGGCGCTGGTGGCTCACCTGTAATCCTAGCTTCTAAGGAGGCTTAGATCTGAAGGTTACAGTTTGAAGCCAGCCTGGGCAAGAAAGTTCATGAGACTCATATCCAATTAACTACCAGAAAACTAGAAGTGGAGCTGTGGCTCACAGTGGTAGAGAGCTAGCCTTGAGCAAAAAGAGCTCAGGGGTTGTGCCCAGACCCTGAGTTCAAGCCCTACAACAACAATACAACAAAAAAGGTTCAGCTCACTGAAAGCTGTTGAGTAAAAGAAGGGAGAGGTTACAGGGAAAGAGAAAGCAATAGAAGAGGTTAGTTGGATTAACTTATTATAAATGCATGTCTGAAACTCCCTTGTACACTTAATATGCACTTAAAATAAATGTCAGAATTGTAAAACAGGTTCTGCTAAGAGGGGGTAGCATAGAGGGGATAGAGAAGGTGGTAATCTTTAGGTACACGTATGGAAAGACAACATGGAACCTGTTAAAATTGTTTGTTTGTTAACTTTTGTGCCAGTCCTGGGGCTTGAGCTCAAGGCCTGGGAGCTGTCCTTAAGCTTTTTTGCCCAAGACTTGTGTTCTGCCACTTGATACACAGCTCCATTTCTGGATTTTTTGGGGGGAAGGGAGGGGTGCTCAACTGGGGATAAGAGTCTCACAAACTTTCCCACCAGGGTGGCTTTGAAACTTGATCCTCAAATCTCAGGCTCCTGGAGTAACCAGGATTACAGGTATAAGCCACCAGCATCCAGGTATTGTCTTAAGAAGTGGAGATGAAAGTCAAGCTCCAAGCTGGGTGCCAGGGCTCCTGCCTGTAATCCTAGCTACTCTGGAGGCTGAGATCTGAGGATCACGGTTCAAAGCCAGCCAGGGCAGCAAAGTCTATGAGACTCTAATCTCCAATAAACCACTCAGCAAACCAGCAGTGGTGCTGTGGCTCAAGTAGTAGAGCTGAAGAGCTGAGGGACAGCGCCCAGGCCCAGAGTTCAAGTTCCACGACAGACAAAAGAAAGAAAGAAAGAGAGAGAGGAAGGGGAGGGAGGGAGGGAGGGAGGGAGGGAGGGAAGGAAGGAAGGAAAGAAGGAAGAAAGAAAGAAAAAAGAAAGAAAGAAAGAGAAAGAAAGGAAGGAAGGAAGAAAGAAAGAAAGAAAGAAAGAAAGAAAGAAAGGGAAGAAGGGAGAATAACAGAGGGGGTGAATTTTTTTTTTTTTTTAGTCAGTTGTAGGACCTGAATGCAGCCTGTGCACTGACCCTCAGCTTTTCAGCTTAAGGCAAGAACTCTACCACTGAGCCATCTTCCCAGCCCCAGAGGGAGTGAATTTGATCAGAGGACACTGCATGTATGGAGACATCACAATAAAACCTCCTTGTAAAACTAATATATGCTAATAAAATGTAAAAGTAATCTCATTTAAATATTTTATTGAGTGAGTGATATTCTTTATTTGCCAATTACCATGAACACTAAAGAATTTCCTAGGGGCTGGGAAGGTGGCTCGATGGTAGGGTGCTCACTTCACATGCACGGAAGCCCTGGGTTTGATTCCTTAGTACCTCATACACCGAAAATGCCAGAAGTGGCGCTGTGGCTCATGTAAAGCCAGCCTGAGCAAGAAAAGTCCGTGAGACCCTTATCTCCAATTAACCACCAGAAAACTGGAAGTGGCGCTGTGGATCAAGTGGTAGAGCACTAGCTTTCAGCTGAAGAGCTCAGAGACAGCATCCAGGCCCAGAGTTCAAGCCCCACAACCTCATGGACTGCAGAAAGCCAAATGCAAATCAGCCAGTGTGGGGTAGCTCAGGATGGAACGTCGACTTCTTTCCCAACGTCACCACTGCCTCTGAGACAGGCTGCCTAAACACGAATCCAAATGGAAGAATCGAGGGGGAACAATAAGCTAGTCAACCAGGTAACTTAGACGTACCCAGGCATGCAGTAACTGCTCTTTATTATATTGTGCCTTTGAGTTTTGTTTGGATTTTTGTTGTTGTTTATTTGTTTTTGTTTTGTTTTGTGCTGGCTTGAACTCCAGGCCTGGACACTGTCCCTAAGCTTTTTTTGCTCAAGGCTAGCTCTCTACCACTTGAGTCACAGCTCCACTTCCAGCATTTTGCTTGTTAATTGGAGATAAGAGTCTCACGGACTTTCCACCTGAGCTGGTTTCCTCACTTCTCAGCCTCCAGAGTAGCTAGGATTACAGGCATTAGCCATGGGCTCCTAGCTACAAATCGTTTTGGTTTTTCTCTTAGTACCCATGCTGGAGCTTAAACTCAGGGCCTCTTGCTCTGGATCTTTCTCTCAAGGCTGTTGCTCTACCACTTGAGCCACACCTCCACTTCTGGCTTTCTGCTTTTTAATTGGAGATAAGAGATTCATGGGGTTTTCTGCCCAGGCTGGCTTTAAATTACAATGTTCGGATCTCAGCATCTTGTGTAGTTAGTATGATAGGTGTGAGCTATCAGTGCTTGGCTATTTCCATATTATTGATAGTTTTTGAATATTTAGATAGCATCTATAAAACATAGACCTTTTTTTTTTTTTAGCCAATCCTGGGGCTTGAACTCTGAGCCTCGGGGTGGGGCTATCCCTGAGCTACTTTTGCTCAAGGCTAGCACTCTACCACTTGAGCCACAGTGACATTTCCAGCTTTTCCTGAGTAGTTTATTGGAGATAAGAGTCTCATGGGCTGGGAAGGTGGCTCAGTGGTAGAGCACTTGCCTTGCATGCATGAGGCCTTGGGCTTGATTCCTCAGCACCACATAAGCAAAAAAGAAAAAAACCACTGTCCCTCAGCTGAAGAGCTGAGGGACAGTGCCCAGGCCCAGAGTTCAGGCCCCACGACAGGACCCCCCCCAAAAAAAAAAGTCTCACAGCTCTTCCTGCCCAGCCTGGCTTTGAACCTCTATCCTCAGATCTCAGCCTCTGAAGTAGCTAGGTTTGCAGTCATGAGCCACTGGCAACCAGCACATAGACCTTTTTTAAAAGGCAACTAACATACTCTTGCTATTACTTATCTCTTCTCACTGTTCTTCCTCTATTTTACTCCCTATGTTTCCTTTTTTTTTTTTTTTGAGGTACTAGGACTTGAACTCATGCCTCACACTTATAAGGCTTGTGATCTACTACTTGAACTCTGCTTCTAGCCCTCACTTGAGTCATATCCCAAGTCCTTTTTAGCTTATATTTGGGGCTTGCTATAAGGGTCTCACTCTTTCCTGAGCTGGCATTCAATTTGAGACCCTCACGCCTCCTGAGTGGTAAGATTTTGTATTCTGTGCATCTCCACGCCTGGCCTTTGATACATTTTGTGTGTGTGTGTGTGAGTGTGTGTGTGTTGGTACTGGGGCTTGTTGAACTCAAAGCCTGAACATTGTCCCTTTACCTTTTCACTCAAGGCTAGTGTTCTACTGCTTGAGCCACAATTCCATTGCTAGCTTTTTGCTGGTTAATTGAAGATTAGAGTCTCATGAACTTTCCTGTCCAGGCAAGCTTTGAACCATAATCTTCAGTCTCAACTTCCAGAGTACCTAGGATTACAGGCATGAGGCACCAATACCTGTCTTCGTGAGTTGTTCTTAAAAGGCCAGTGAAGAAGCATGGAAATGTTTGTTTCTCATACACTTGGAAATTGCTGACTGTAAAACTTTCTGGTTGAGCATTGGTTGCTCACATCTGTATTCCTAGCCACTTAGGAGGTTGAGATCTAAGGATCGCGATGCAAAAACAGCCCAGGTAAAGAATTAAAAAAAAAGTCTATTAGACTCATCTCCAATTAATTACTAGAAAACCTAAGATAGCACTATGGCTCAAAGTGGTAGAGCACTAGCCTTGAGCAAAACGCTCAGCACTCAGCACCCAGACCCCAAGTTCCAGCCCCACAACCAACAAAACAAAACTCTCTGGTTGTGCTTTTTTTCTATTTCTCACCAGCTGGGCTTGGCCAAAGGAAGACTGCTCACATCTATGTGCATTTCCTAACACCAGCCATTAGGCTAAGGATGTTTCTGATTGACAGTCAAACATACTTTGTGTGGACAATCAGAATCTGGGCTTCTTTCCTAAAATGGGCCCATCAGGCCCTGGGGTCTGATTCTCTTGGGAGTCTCGCTGACAGGGGTGGCAGAATCTACAAAGAATACCATTGCTTCTTTATAGAGAGGTCCCAAAGGGCACAAGAAACATTCATAGAGTCACAATCAGCTGGTCAGATCTGGTCCCTGCCCCACCCATCTGCACAGGGCTGGAGAATGTTGAAGGGCTGTGTGCTCCAGAGACAGAGCAAACACATATGGTGAGCGGCTGGTAGACTCTTCCATGAAGAAAAGATTGAATTGAACCTCATTAAGTTCTGCCTTCTGAGTTACCACTTTTTGGTTCTGCCCAAATGATCTTTTCTTCGTGTTTTATGGGTCTTTGTTTGTTTTCTTCTGAGACCAGGACTCAAATATGGAATATGCCACTTTTGTTCACTGGTTGTCATACCTGTGCCATACCTCCAACCCCCTTTCCTTTTCCTTTTCCTTTTTCCTTTTTCCAGCTGTGGGGCTTGAACTCTGGGCCTGGGCGCTGTCCCTCAGCTCTTCAGCTCAAGGCGAGCGCTCTACCACTTGAGCCACAGAGCCACTTCTGGTTTTCTCTGGTGGTTACTTGAAGATAAGAGTCTCACAGACTTTCCTGCTCGGGCTGGCTTTGAACCAAGATCTCAGCCTTTTGAGTAGCTAGGATTACAGTCATGAGCCACCACGCCTGACCCTTTTCTTCTTTTATGAAGTCTAATTTCTTTGTCAAGAGATGGCTTTGTGATGATTGTTCCATTTGCTTCTCCTTTACATGCTATGCTTAATTCTTCTTTCATTTCAGGAAAAAAATTAAATTGAACCATTTTAAACATGTACATGCTACATGTATTTGGATCTCTTTTTGACACATAAATTCAATTTCCTATTAAGAAATATATACTTAAAATTATTTTTGTTTTTTGTTTTTGCAGTCACCAGGCTTGAACTCTGGGCCTGGGTGCTGTCCCTGAGCTCTTCAGCTCAAGCCCAGCACTCTAACACTTGAGTCACAGTAACACTTGAGCCACAGTGCCACTTCTGGCTTTTTCTGCTTATGTGGTACTGAGGAATCAAACCTAGGGCCTCATGAATGCGAGGCAAGCACTCTACCACTGAGCCACCTTCCCAGCCCTTTTTTGTTATCACAAAGTGGTCACATTGCCTTAGAGAGGTGGGAATGTGGCTTAGCGGTAGAGTGCTTGCCTAGTGGGGAGCCTGAGGCCTGGGTGACTCCATCTTGAGCTAGCGGTCATCTTCTGAGGTATGAGTTATGCAGCTGACCATGAGCCCGACCAGGGAATGAACAGAAGCAATTCCCAGGCGACTAGGAACATAAACAATCCTTGGGAAAACCGCAGGCAGGCAGGTGCTGGAGGGCGTGGTGACCCAGCAGTCAGGCCACAGGTGGTGTTTGTTTAAGAAAGGAACCCTGCAGGCTGGGAAGTTGGCTCAGTGGTAGAGCGCTTGCCTTGCATGCCTGTCGCCCTGGGTTCAAGTGGTAGAGCGCTTGCCTTGAGCTGAAGAGCTGAGTGACAGCACCCAGGCCCAGAGTTCAGGCCCCACGACCGGACCCCAAAAAAAAAAAAAAGAAAAGAAAGGAACCCTGCAGTTTAGCATGTATCTTCTTGGGACTCCCCTGTAGTGCAAGCCAACCAGTTTAAAGTACGTCAGCCCTTTGATCTAACCAACAACCTGTTTCTGGTCCTTTCCCGCTTTGTAGTGCACCAATTATACTATAGAATTGTTTTATGACTTTCCCTGCAATGTGTAGTGATATGTTAAAGTCCCTGACCTCCCTAAAAAGTGTATAAAAAGTGCTGTCACCCTGGGCTCCGGGCCTCTTAGCATCACCATTTACCTGGTCTGCAGAGGACCAAGCTCGAGCTTGCAATAAACAACTCTTTTGCTGTTTACATTGATCTTGGTCTCTGGTGGTCTTCGGAGGGTCTCCAGTCCATGCATATCACTAGCATGCATGAAACCCTGGGTTCGATTCCTCAGTACCACATAAATGCAAAAAGCTGGAAGTGGCACTGTAGTTCAAGTGGTAGATGCTAGCCTTGAGCAAAAGAAGCCCAGGGACAGTGCCCAGGCCCAGAGTTCAAGCTCCAGGATTGGCAAAACAGCAACAACAACAATAACGACAACATGTGAAGCTTTCCATTGATTAAACTGTGTTTTTCCAATTGCAACCTGCAACTCACAAATAGATTCTGGAATGGATTTAGTAGGTTGCGATCTGCTGGGTTAATTTTCTATTGTCATATAATAAATTATCACAAAAGCAACATCCTATAATTTCCATACTGTGCTATCTCACAGCTTCTATGGGTCAGCTTTAGTCAGGACCTTTGTCTCAGCCAGATAGGGCTATAGTCAAGGTGCAGTGGAGCTGCATTCTCCTCTAGAGGCTCAACAAGGGGACAGTCTACTTCCAAGCTAATTTGAGGTGTTGACAGAATTCTTCCTTGTGGCTGCCTAGCTGAGGGCTCTTCTTTTTCTCTAGCTGCTGGGCAGAGGCCAGTCTTGGTCTGTGAGGTTGCTGAAGTTGGTAGAGCCCAGGCTCAGGACATGACCACATACAGTTCCTTGATATTACTGTTTCCTTCCGTGAGCCCCCTCCATCTGCTAAGACAAAAGTCCTATCTGTTGCTACATATGATAAGAACGGTGTGTGACTACGTCTGCCATAGTCTGTTAGGTAGAAAACAAGTCACAGGTCCTGCTCACCGTCAAGAGAAGATTATCTACAATTATCAACACAGAAGAACAGACCAGTTATGACTAGCAAAGTGTCTATAACCACCTCTGCATTTAAAAATTTTATTCTTAAGCTATTCAGAGAGCCTTCAATTCACTACGTCAGTTTGTGAATACAATGCATCTAGATCAGGGTCACTCTTTCCATCATCCTCTCCCATCTCTCCCATCCCCACCATTCCTCTCAGTTTACCTGGTTACATTTTTCTCATATGGACCTGGAATCTTATTACTGCCTATACCCACCCTTCCTCTCTTCATTGTCTGCCCCACGCCCACCCCTTTCCCTTTGACAACATATGTTCCAACCTCCTGGTATTCATTTTCTTAAACTGTAACTCGATTGTTCAAAGGAGTTACACTATTGGAATCGCTCCCATGTATACCATACTTAATTAATTTGTTTGTGTATATATAGGTATATGAGCTAATATATTGTTCTCATATAGATTTATAATGTAGATTAACTTCCACATATGAAAGAAAGCATGCACTAACTTTTTGCCCCTAAGCCTGACTTACTTTACTTAATATCATCTTTTCCAGGTCCATCCATTTCCCTGCAAATGCTATATTATTCTTCCTGCAATCTACATTTTAAATGAGACAGAATGGAGCTCTGCAGAAAGTATAAGAGTATATGAGATACAAGACACTATGTTGAAAGCAAACCTTACAACTTTGGGTGGGGGAGGGAGAAGGTGGGGAGGTGGGGAAGGAAGGGATGATAGCTGAAAACAAAGAAGGGGGTAACAATGCTCCATTACCTTACTCATGAAACTGTAACCTCTCTGTACAGTATCTTTACGACTATATATATGTACATATATATATATATATACACACACATATAGTGCATGAGAACATAGTCAGCCCATAGTTACCAGTGGGTTCCACATCCTAGAGTCAATCAACTATGGATTGAAAATATCTGGGAAAAAATTTTTACCTGTAAACATTTTATTTTCTTGTCATTATTCCTAAATAACACAACTTAACACCATACATGTACAGCATCTTAGGTATTAGGTTAGCTAGAGAAGATCTAAAGTATAAAAGAGGCTGGAAGGGCTGGGAAGGTGGCTCAGTGGTAGAGTGCTTGTCTTGCATGCATGAGGCCCTGGGTCCGATTCCTCAGCACCACATAAGCAAAAAAGAAAAAAGCCGGAAGTGGCACTGTGGCTCAAGTGGTAGAGCATCAGCCTTGAGCTGAAGAGCTGAGGGACAGTGCCCAGGCCCAGAGTTCAGGCCCACGACCAGACCAAAAATAAAAGAGGCTGGGAGTGCAGCTCAGTGGTTAGCATGCACAAGGCCCTAGGTTCAATACCCAGTTCCACACAAAGAGACAAAAGTAAATGAGAGAAAATGTGTAGTTTCCATGCAAACCAGTACATCACTTTGCAGAAGGGACTTGAAAGCCTGAGGGTTTGGGAGTTTGCATGGATCGAATCCTAGAACCCATCCTCAGCAGCCACTGGTATAGTTTGGATCTGAAATGTCCCCCAAAATGAAGAAGGTTTGGGCCTAGCACTGACACTATTAGGAAGTGGTGGAATCTGATTTAAGAGGTAGAGCCTGGTAAAAAGAAGTCAGGTCCCAGGTGCTGGGAGCTCATGCTTGTTATTTACTTATTTATGTGCTGGTACTAGGGCTTGGCACTGTCCCTGAGCTTTTTGTGCTCAAGGATAGTGCTCTACCACTTGAGCCATAGTTCTACTTCTGGCTTTTTTTTTTTTCTCTTGATCCTTAGATGTCAGTCTCTTGAGTAGCTAGGATTCATAGGCATGAGCCATTGTTGCCCAGTACAGCTAATCTTAAGTTATATGCATGAGTGGTTCAATAAGACATATCCAGGGTCTAGATGGGGCTGTGATATGTTTAAAGAACCTAATAAGCCCTTAAAAACTTTACTTAGAGGGTTGGGAAGGTAGCTCAGTGGTAGAGTGCTTGCCTTGCATGCATGAGGCCCTGGGTTCAATTCCTCAGCACCACATAAGCAGAAAAATCCAGAAGTGGCACAGTGGCTCAAGTGGTAGAGCACTAGCCTTGAGTTGAAGAGCTGAGGGACAGCGCCCAGGCCCAGAGATCAGGCCCCACAACTGGCAAAAAAAAAAAAAAAAAAAAACTTTACTTAGAAAACAACATTTAGGCTGGGCACTGGTGGCTCATGCCTGTAATCCTAGCAACTCAAGAGGCTGAGATCTGAGGATTGTGGTTCAAAGCCAGCCTGGGCAGCAAAGTCCATGAGACTGTTATCTCCAATAAAAACCTCCAGAAGGGGCTGGGAAGGTGGCTCAGTGCTTGCCTTGCATGCATGAGGCCCTGGGATGGATTCCTCAGCACTACAAAAGCAGAAAAAGCCGGAAGTGGCGCTGTGGCTACAGTGGTAGAGCGCTAGCTTTGAGCTGAGGGACAGCACCCAGGCTCAGAGTTCAGCCCCACGATCAAAAAAACAAAAACCTCCAGAAAACCGGAAGTGGCCCTGTGGCTCAAGTGGTAGAGTGCTAGCCTTGAGCTAAAGGGCTGAGAGATAGTGCTCAGGCCCAAAAAAGAAAGAAGAAAAGGAAAAGAGCTAGGTGACAGTGGCTCACACCTGTAATCCTAGTTGCTCAGGAGGCTGAGATATGAGGATCACGGTTCAAAGCCAGCCTGGTCAGGAAAGTCCATGAATCTCTTATCTCCAGTAAACCGGAAGTAGCGCTGTACTTGAGTGGTACAATACTACCATTGAGCTGAAGAGCTGAGGGACAGCGCTCAGGCCCAGAGTTCAAGCCCCACAACCAACAAAAAAAAAAAGAAAGAAAGAAAAGAAAAGATGATTTAGGGGTAGGAATGTGGCTTAGCGGCAGAGTGCTTGCCTAGCATGCATGAAGCCCTGAGTTTGATTCCTCAGTATCATACAAACAGAAAAGACTGGAAGCAGCACTGTGGCTCATGTGTTAGAGTGCTAACTTTGAGCAAAAAACAGCTCTGAGTTCAAAGGCTGACAAAAGACAAGAAAAGAAAAGGAGAGAAAAGAAAAGAACATTAAGACAGACTTAGGTGCTGGTGTCTCATACCTATAATCTTAGCTACTCAGAAGGCTATGATACAGAAGATTGAGGTTTGAAGCTAGCCACAGCAGAAAAGTCCACAGGACTCAATCTTGAAAATAACCTGCAAAAAGCCAGACTGGAGGCATGGTTCAAATGGTAGAGCTCCAGCTGAGCAAGCAAGAAGAATAAGCATGAGGCTCTGAGTTCAGATTGTAGTACAAGAAAAACTAAAATAAAGGAAATATGATTTAGAATATCCAAATGAAAGATGTCTGAGAAAAGCTGAACAATCTCTTACATAAAATGAACAACAGAGAAAACACTGAACATGCCCACGAGACATTGTGAGTCAGCTGTGAGGAGAATGTAGGCTAAGAGCCACACTTCACAGAGTGCTGGCCACAGAAAGAACAGAACAGTCTGGCTTGGGTTACAGACTTTTCTAACCTTGCAACATTTGCCTCAAATAAGGAGAAGAATGGGTGAAGAAGGTTTGAGAATGTTCATGCAAACACCTCCCCCCATCATGTGTCACTGAGGAAAGGGAGCAAGTAGGGGACTGTAAAGAAAACCTCGGAAAGCCAGGCGCTGGTGTCTCACACCTGTAATTTTAGCTACTCAGGAGGCTGAGATCTGAGGATATGCTTTGAAGCCAGCACAGGCAGGAAAGTCTGTGAGACTCTTATTCCCATCAAAAAGGAAAAAAAAAAGCCAGAAGTGGAGCTGCGGCTCAAGTGGTATAACATCTGTCTTGAGCAGAAGAGCTAAGGGACAGTGCACAGGCCTTGAGTTCAAGTCCCATACTAGCATCACAAAACTAAATAGCCGGGTACAAGGTGGCTCATACCTGTAATCATAGTTACTCAAGAAGCTGAGATAGAAGGATTGCAGTTTGAAGCTAGCCAGGTGAGGAAAATCCATGAGACTCTTACCTCCAACTAACCACAAAAAGCTGGAAATAGAACTGTGGCTCAAGTGGTAGAGTACTAACAAGCAAAAGCGGTCAGGGAGAGTCCGCCCCAAAGTTCAAGCCCTATTACTGGCACTAAGTAGTTATGGGGAGGAGAGAGAGAGAGAGAAGAAGAGAAAGGGGGGAAGGGAGAGAGAGAGAAGAAATCAAGAAAAATGCATTACACTCTAGCAGCAGTGTATCTCTGTCTCTCTGTCTCTGTCTCTCTGTCTCTCTCTCTCCCTCCCCCCCCACCTCTCATTATCATCTTTGCACCAGCCCTTACCCTTTTCCTTGAAGGCAGGTGGAGAGACTCTGTTTCATAAGCAAATCCCATACAGAGCCGTGCTATAGCCCAATACAGTTAGCCTGACCTCAGTGCTGGGCGAAAGTTTGCAGGAAAACATGAAGTACCGTTGCCCCTTCACAAAGAAATGGCTTGTGTCATGACAATTGTCAGGCTCCTGTGAAAGCCACTTGCTGTCAAAACACTCTTGCAAGCCAAACACACTTGCTTCCTTAGGTGCCCATGATGTTAACTTGGCAGAATCTCAATGGAATGACCACTGGGCACAGCCACAGCATTGCCGGCCGACCTTAGCAACCAAAGTCCCTACTCCTCCCAAACCTACCACTCTAGGAAAGCAGAAGATAAACACAGAGTCTGAGGTGTGGGAGAGCTGTAGCTGAGGGGAATGGAAATGGCTTATGTGGAACTTAGCCATGGAATTCCAAGGTGGGAGTAGAGGCAACCAGATGCTAGGCATCAATGTTTTCCAGTGCTAACAGGAGTTCAAGACTGATGTGTGAGGGTGGAGATAGAATGAGAGTCAGACATGAAGCCAAGCTTTTTGTGTGTGTATGTGGCGGGGGAGGGGGGAGAGGGGGCTCATGGGGCTTGAACTCTGGGCCTGGGCGCTGTCCCTCAGCTCATCAGCTCAAGGCTAGCGCTCTACCACTTGAGTCACAGCACCACTTGAAGCTTTTTCTGCTTATGTGGTGCTGAGGAATCGAACCCAGGGTCTCATGCATGTGAGGCAAGCGCTCTACCACTGAGCCACCTTCCCAGCCACCTTCCCAGCCCCCTTCCAAGCTTTTTTTTTTTTTTTTTTAAATGCCAGTAGTGAGAATTGAACTCAGGGCCAAAGCACTGTCCCTGAGTTTTTTTTTTTTTGATCAAGGCTGGCACCTTACCACTTGAGACACAGTACCATTCCCAGATTTTTGATGATTAATTGGAGATGAGTCTCCTAGACCTACCTGCCCAGGCTGGCTTTGAACCAGAATCCTCAGATCTCAGAATCCTGAGTAGCTAGGGTTACAGCATGAGCCACTAATGCCCAGCTTCAAGCTAGGTTTCTTATTAGTATGAATTTTGTTATTCACTTGGCAAATATTTTTAAAGAATAATAAATAAGACAGTGTTCAAGTGACAGATAACTATGCAGAGGACAGGGGACCATATGGTAGTTACAAGGCAGAATGAGTATCTTATAGGACAAAATGTGCAGATTTGTTTGCACCAGTGAACTGGGGTACAGAGCCCATCTGCTGTGACCCATCAGTGCCCCCTGGACACAGATACAATGGTGAGCTCATGCTGTTCTCGCTCAGGGCCATATTCCAAGCAGAAAGCATCCCCTTCCCATCACTTCCCCACTCATGCTAGCGTTAAAATCATGCTTTCCCCCAAGTTGCTGCTGCCCTTATACTCACCTCAAAGACAGACGGGTAGGAGACCAGTGCTTGTCTTCTGGGCTCCCGCGCTGCATTCTTTTCACTGATCTGGCTCAGAGTCCTTGTATTTTTTCTCTCTCGATTTTAACCTCTCAGCGACCTTGAGAAGAGGTTAGGGTAGCAGTTAGGGGTTAGGGTGAATGCAGGGTGAGAGGCAACAGTCAACTCCTAGAGATTAGAAACAAGTACAATTAATAAAATAAAAATGAAGCTAGGCATTGGTGGTTCACACCTGTAATCTTAGCCACTCAGAAGGCTGAGATCTGAGGATCGCAGTTTGAAGCCAGTCTGGGCAGGCAAATCCTGGAGACTCATCTGCAGTTAACCACCAAAAAGCCAGAAGTGAAGTTGTGGCTCAAATGGTAGAGTACTAACCCAACCCCTGAATTCAAGCCCAGACCCAGCACAAAATTTTTTTTAAAAAGGAGGAAATCAAGTCAGTCAGGTGTTGGAAAAGGAGGCAGAATGATATTTGGGGAGAGGCATAGGATTAGGGGAAGTTGCTTCTGGGCCTGAACCACTAAGCAAGGGTACAGGAGAGCCAAGAAAGAATTGTAAGCCTGCTGGGCGCTGGTGGCTCACGCCTGTAATCCTAGCTACTCAGGAGGCTGAGATCTGAGGATCTCGGTTCAAAGCCAGCCCGGGCAGGAGAGACTGTGAGACTCTTATCTCCAATAAACCACCAGAAAACCGGAAGTGGCGCTGTAGCTCAAGTGGTAGAGCGCTCGCCTTGAGCTGAAGAGCTGAGGGATAGTGCCCAGGCCCAGAGTTCAAGCCCCACAACCGACAAAAAAAAAAAAAAAGAATTGTAAGCCCAACACTGAGGCAATAGATGGTGAGTAACGTACTTAGCATCGCCACAGCATGGCAAAGATTGCTATAAACCTGTGGGCTGCAGGAAGGAGAAATGGGAAGTATGGTCATGTGCCAGCCCCTGAACAGGTCACTCCGAGGCAAAGGTAGGCTCTGTTCAGGATGCAGGATGGAGCCTTATAGAGGAACTCATAGGCACCTAGTATAACACAGAGAGGCCGGCACTGGAAACCACAGAAACAAGGAGCACAGGCTGGCTCTCTACCAGTCACAGTACCATGTCCAGTTTTTTGGTGGTTAATTGGAGAGAAGAGTCTCATGAACTTTCCTGCTCTAGCTGGCTTCAAACCACACTTAGATCTCAGCCTCTTGAATAGCTAAGATTTACAGGCATGCACCACTAAAGCCTAGCTTACGTGGCCTTTTTAAGTAAATTGATGCCACCTTCATGAGTGATGTAAAAGTAAACATTTTCTGCTTACTTCTGGCTCTTCCAGCCAACCATCCAGCTGTTGCAACCCAGAGCCTAGCTCATACATACATCAACCCCAGGGTCACATGCCAAGTTATGATCACATCTGCATTTACAAAGGGCAGGATCTCTTCCATTAGTACAGCTCCTAAAATAACATACCACAGCTGGCCAAACCAGTCTCCAAAGCAACATGTCATGAAAAGAATCAATCTTACTGGAAGCTACTTGCTTTATAATTTGCAAGTCATCTGTAAGTAGTCCTTTGGAGTTGAGAGCACTTAGGCAGCAATTAAATATGAATGTGCTCATTTCCTGACAACTAACTGCCATTCTCACCCAGAAAAGATATGCAACAAATCAGCCCTGCAGTCTGGGAATGTGGCTTAGTGATAGAGTGCTTGGCTAGCATGCATGAAGCCCTGGGTTCCATTCTTCAGTATCACATACAAAGAAATAGCCAGAAGTGGCACTGTGGCTCAAGTGGTAGAGTGCTAGCCTTGAGCAAAAGAAGCTCAAGGACAGTGTCCAAGCCCTGAGTCCACGCTCCAGAACTAGAAAAAAAAAAAATCAGCCCTGCAAAAATGGCCCAGTCAGAACATCTGCACTGGTGATAAATGGTGTGAATGACTGCCAAATGTTGAGTTTCTATCAAGGATAAAGATGCGAGACAACCTGTGATCTGAGGATCACAGTTCAGAAACAGCTAGGGCAGGAACATCCTTGAAACTCTGAAGCTAGACATGCAACCGTGGCTCAAGTGGTAGAGGTCTAGCCTTGAACAAAAAAGCTAAGGGATAGCTTCCAGGTCCTGAGTTCAAGTACTGGTATAGACACACATACAGACTGTGATAGCACTGACCCATTTAGAATGCTTTTCTATCATTTCCATAGGCTGTGCTCAGAATTTTTTTTTCGCATTGTCAGCATTTCAAAGAAAATGTGGAAGAAATCGAAAACATCCTGGGTTCGTTTTCTTTTTACTCTCGACTACCACAAGGTGGTGCCAGGCAAACGTCGGCTCAGTGTAGCCTTTTTTGTACCTTCTTTGGTGCTCTAGTTCCCTTTGGGAAGAGCAGATTTGGGATCTCCATGTGAGAAAGAGTTCAGACCATAAGGCAGACTGGCCACCCTCTCATGTCACTGTCATAAAGAGCAGGATGGGCCAGCAGAGAGTGGGGTGCTAGGACCATTTCAGTGTTATAAAAAGTCCTCGTTTGTCTGGCACAAATGGTTTCTACCTGTAATCCTAGGCTGAAATCTGAAGAACACAGTACAAAACCAGACCAGATAGGGAAGTCTGTGGGACTCTCAACTCCAATTAAGCACCAAAATGCCAAAAAGTGGAGCCATGGCTCAAAGTGGTAGAGTGCTAACCTTGAGCAAAACAGCTCAGTGACAGCTCCCAGACCCCGAGTTCAAGCCCTAAGACCAGCACCAAAAAGAAATACATTTTTTTTAAAGTTTGTGTTTTCTGGGCACTGTTGGCTTATGCCTGCAATCCTAGCTACTCAGGAGGCTGAGATCCAAGGAATGAGATTAGAAGCCAGCCTATGGTAAAGGTCCAAGATAAGAGTCTACACTTATCTCCAACTAACCAGCAAATACAAGCAGAGGTATAGCACAAATGGTAGCAGAAACAAAAGTCAAGTGGCAGTGCCAGGCTCAGTTCAAGCCTCAGCACAGGCACACATGAAAATGTTCTCATTTGTCACCTTTGAAAAGACTCACCCCTAGGGTTAGAGGCATGGCTCAGGTGGTGGAGTACCAGCCAAAAAGCCAACAAGCAAAAGTGTCAGTCCTGGTCTCTGACAAGATGAGAGAGAGAGAGACAGACAGACAGACAGACAGAATTTGAGAATCATCCCCATCTCTAAAGACTTGGTTTGTGGTGACCCTCATTTGTGGGGGGCCCACTTGGGAGGCCCCAACTTAAGAAGGATCCCCATTTGTGAAGATTTAGTCGGTGAAGGCCCCAATGTGAAGGACCCCATTTGTGGAGGTCCCATTGAGAAGTTCTCACTTAGGAGCTCCTAGTTGCGAAGGTCCAGTTGGTAAAGACCTCCAGAGTGAAAAACCCTGTGTACACTGGCTGGTTCATGAAGGCTCCCATTGACAAGGAGACCCTGTAAAGGCCTGGTTTATGAAGACATCCTCCTTTGGTAGAAGCCTCTATTTCCCCCCCCCCCACACACACACATTAAAGGTTGTAAAGAGCAGTAAGAGACCAGGAGTCTAGCTTTTACAATACAGCCCTGGTCTGACATATGCAAGACACTGGCTCCAACATCAACACTGAAAAAAGAAAATCAATATGTCTCCTTGTTTCCATGAAGAGACAAAGTAAGTCAGAACAAACAGTCCACTTATTAAACTGATTCTGTTTTGTTCTTAATTAGTTTTTTTCTTCTAAAGACTCCTCTGAGGGCCAAAACAATCACAAAGCATTAAAAAGTAATTAAGTACCTGCCAAACACCTACCTTCAAGCAAGACGAGACACTATTATCTGTTGACATTCCAAATCTGCTTGTTCTATTTGACATTTCTCTTCCAGACTTATTTTGAGGAGATAGGTTAAAAGCATCTTGTTGAGAGAGAGAGAAAAAAAAATGTACTCAAGTACATCAAAATCAGATTTTAATGTTGCCAAGAACATAGTTTCTCTTCCAGATGCAGGAAGAGCACAAAAAGTGATGTTGTTTGGAAAATATAGGAAAAACTGGAAATAGTGATTCCCTCCTATAATCCTAGCTACTCAGGAGGCTGATATCTGAGGATTGTGGTTCAAAGCCAGCTGGGGCAGGAAAGGCCCTGAGGGTCTTAGCTCCAATTAACCACCAGAAAACCAGATGTGGAACTGTGGCTCAAAGTGGTAGAGCACTAGCCTTGAGTAAAAAAGCTCAGGGACAGTACCCAGGCTCTGAGTTCAAGCCCCACAACTGGCAGGGGGGAAAAAAAAAAGAAAAAACCTGAAAAATGAACCTATTCAAGCTGGAAGGTTTGCCTGATCCTCTACACCAGACGTCTGTAGTAATTGCCGTTTTTCAGCCATGGCTAGCCATATTTAAAGCAGAAGATACTGAAGAATATGAAATTCATCAAGGAAATAAGATTTTATATGATATGCTTGCCTTTGCCAAAGAAAGTGTGAATTCTCATGTTACCACACGTGGGCCTCAACATTTTCCTGCTAGTGACAAAGAAGCATGGCTCATTGACTTGTTTGCTCATTGGTGTCCACCATGATGCTTTGCTACTAGAGTTACAAAAGCATCAACACTGAGCTGGGCATGTGGCTTAGTGGTAGAGTGCTTCCCTAGCATGCATGAAGCCCTAGGTTCAATTCCTCAGTACCATATACACAGAAAAGCTGGAAGTGGTGCTGTGGCTCAAGTGGTAGAGCTCTAGCCCTGTGCAGAGAGAGGCTCGGGGACAGTGCCCATGCCCTGAGTTCAAACCCTACGATTGGAAAACAATAAAAAAGCATCAACACTTATTTATGGTCAGCTTCAATTTGGTACAATTGACTCTGTAACATCTGTGACCTCTGTTAGAGTTTATTGGACATTGCCAGAAGACCATGCAGACATGCAAAGAACAAAGAAAAGTTTATTGCCAGCAAAGGGACCAGCAAGACCGCTTCTCACGAGAGAGAAGAAGCACCACCTATTGTCTCAGGTGACCTATATAACCTATGAAGTTTAGGAGGCAGAGACCCCGGTGGGGGCGTGAGGACCAGGGCTTCATCATGGCGGGCTAGGATTGATGGCTGCTGCCCAAGTAGTAGATAAGGGGTCTTGTAGCTGCCCTGACCTGAAGGTCAATAAGGGAATTTGGCTGCCTTCTATGGTTATAGCTGCCCCCAAAGGAACGCCATTTCAAGGTAAAGGGGGTTGAATGCTGATTATTTACTGCCTTTCCTAAATGGGCCTAGTATTGCCTAGGAAAGGAGCACACTAAGCTACGAGAGAGGAGGCCACTGAACCAATAACATCCAAATTCTCCACCGACAGTGATATCCAGTCATTCCGCCGTTTGTGAGGATGAAGGACATCTCTCTGTTGAGCACATTTTGGAACTTATAGAAGGTCTTAGAAACCTTCCAGCAATCTCTCTCTCCCATCC
>NW_012267284.1:929759-932946 GCF_000151885.1 Dipodomys ordii
GAGATTAAGCGTTGGAACTCGAACTCTCTTTTTGGTTGGAGAGAGCTGTGGCGTTTCCCTACTGCCCCGTCGCCATCTTGGTCCCCCCTCCCCATCCACCACTTTCAACTAACTAGTTTGACACAGAAAGCATGAGAAAGTCTGGATGACTGATTTCTATTCCCCAGCGTGTCATCCCTGTCCAGACTTAATGCCAGAAAGGAAAAGAATGGCGGGACAGTAACTGGACTAATCAACATGAGCAGTGTGGGCTGCCGACAGTATCAATTTTTTTGTGCTCAAGAAAATGTTCAAAGATACTCTAAGATGATTTTTCCCCCCTAAAATCAAGTAAAGCTGTTTTATATCATAGTTACAGTGATTAGAATAGAAATGCTTAGTCTGCAGTCTAAGAGTTTTACCTCAGGCAACCATAAATTTAATACCTCAGATTTTCTTTTTTCTTTTTCTTTTTCCTTTTTTGTCGGTCATGGGGCTTGAACTCTGGGCCTGGGTGCTGTCCCTGAGCTCTTCGGTTTAAGGCAAGGACTCTACCACTTGAGCCACAGTACCACTTCGGATTTTCTGAGTGGTTTATTGGAGATAAGAGTCTTAGGGGGGAGGGGGGAGGTGGTTGGGAAGGTGGCTCAGTGGTGGAGCGCTTGCCTAGCATGCATGAGGCCCTGGGTTCGATTCCTCAGCACCACATAAGCAAAAAGAAAAAAAGCCTGAAGTGGTGCTGTGGCTCAAGTGGTAGAGTGCTAGCCTTGAGCTGAAGAGCTGAGGGACAGGGCCCAGGCCCAGAGTTCAGGCCCCACAACCAGACCCAAAAAAAAAGAAAGAAAGAAAGAAGATTTTGCCACATTGTGAGTATATTTCAATAAGATATATGGTCAGGGTTAGAATTCTTATGCAAATAGGTGACTGAATCTGGTCAGCCACAAAATTTGATGTAAAAAAGAAAACTCGCTTTGTACAGTAGGAAGGTAATTGCAAAGTTATCTTTTTTTTTTCTTTTTTTTTTTTTTTTGTCAGTCATGGGGCTTGAACTCTGGGTCTGGGCAATATCCCTGAGCTCTTCAGCTCAAGGCAAGTGCTCTACCACTTGAGCACAGCACCAGTTTCGGTTCTCTGGTGGTTAATTGGAGATAAGAGTCTCACAGACTTTCCTGCCCAGGCTGGCTTTGAACTGTGATCCTCAGATCTCAGCCTCCTGAGTAGCTAGGATTACAGGTGTGAGCCATCGGTGCCCAATTAGAGTTACTTTTTTTTTTTAAGAGTTACATTTTTTGTAGGTCTAGACACAAGACATTCAATTCAGTGCTCAGCAATGCAGGCCTGTGGGCTGAATTTGGCCTGTATTTTTCATGGTCCTAAGATAAGAATGTTTGTAATGATTTTAAAGACTTCATTAAGAACAACAACCAAAATCTAAGACATTTGAGATCTGGTTGTCATAGACCACATTTGCCAATTCTTCATTTCTATCCGGGTTGTACAGAAAAGTTTAGGTGGTGCAATTCAAACCCAAAATATGTTTACTTGTTTTTGCCACAAATATAGCTCACATTCTCAAAAGGCATCCTCTGATGCTATTGTTTGGATTTTTTCTGATTTTTTTTCTCTCCTCTTCAACATCATCAAAGTTCATTTCTTATTTGTCTTCCTTCCTTGACTTTGGTGAGATTCCGGTTTTCCATAGATGAAGAAACTAAGTATTTATGCATGTCTGTCATTTATTTGCTCTTCCCCAGTACTTTTTTTTCTGTCTTGTCACACTGATAAACCTTTCCAGTTAGGTTGGCTCTGATGGTGGGTAGCTGGCACATGTGAGCATGAGCCTCTCAGTCCACTCTTCAGCTTTCACTTTTCCTTTAGTCATCCTAGCCAAGAGCTCACACTCTGGAGCAAAATTGTGGCAAGGTCCATACCAAAGAGCATAGAAATCAATCACCCAATGATTCTTCCCATGTAAATCTTTCATGTTCACAATCTGTGATATTGGGCTGGGGGGATGGCTCAAGAGGTAGAGTGTCCACCTTGCAAGGGAGAAGCCTTGAGTTCAAATCTCAGTATCACCAAATAAAAAAGAAACTTATTTCAAAAGTTTTATTAAGCCAGACGTCAATGGCTCACGCCTGTAATCCTAGCTACTCAGGAGGCTGAGATCTGAGGATCTTAGTTCAAAGCCAGCCTGGGCAGGAAAGTCCATGAGACTCTTTTTTTTTGGGGGGGGGAGTCCCTGGTCGTGGGGCCTGAACTCTGGGCCTGGGTGCTGTCCCTCAGCTCTTCAGCTCAAGGCTAGCGCTCTACCACTTGAGCCACAGCGCCACTTCCGGCTTTTTTCTTTTTGCTTATGTGGTGCTGAGGAATCGAACCCAGGGCCTCATGCATGCAAGGCATGCGCTCTACCACTGAGCCACCTTCCCAGCCCACAAAATCCTATTTCATACTAAAACATAGGGAAGAGATTCTTATTTGGAGTTTTTCTTTGCTTATTTCCTGTACAGTACTGGGACTTGAACTCAGGATTTGAGCACTGTCCCTTAGATTTTTTCCTCAAGGCTGGTGCTCTACTACTTGAACCACAGCTCCACTTCCAGCTTTTTGCTGGCTAATTAGAATTAAGAGTCTCTCAGACTTGTCTACCTGCGCTGGCTTTGATTCACGATCTTCATATCTCAGTCTCCTGAGTAACTAAGATTCTAGACACAAGCCACCAGAGCCCAGCCTTCATTTTCCTTTATTTTACTTACTTACTTATTTATTTATTTGTATATTTATTTATGTCGGTCATGGGGCTTGAACTCTGGGCCTGGGTGCTGTCCCTCAGCTCTTCAGCTCAAGCCTAACACTCTACCACTTGAACCACAGCTCCACTTGCGGCTTTTTCTGCTTATGTGGTGCTGAGGAATTGAACCCAGGGCCTCATGCATGAGAGACAAGAACTGCAGCCCTGAGAATTTGTTGTTGTTGTTTGCCAATCACAGGGCTTGAACTCTGGGCTTGGGCGCTGTTCCTGAGCTCTTCAGCTCAAGGAGAGTGTTCTACCACTCGAGCCACAGCACCACTTCCAGTTTTCTGGTGGTTAATTGGAGTTAAGAGTCTCATGGCCTGGGCTGGGAAGGTGGCTCAGTGGTAGAGCGCATGCCTTGCATGCCTGAGGCCCTGGGTTCGATTCCTCAGCACCACATAAGCAAAAAGAAAA
>NW_012267284.1:933686-965868 GCF_000151885.1 Dipodomys ordii
TTTTTGTCGGTCGTGGGGCTTGAACTCTGGGCCTGGGCGCTGTCCCTCAGCTCTTCAGCTCAAGGCGAGCGCTCTACCACTTGAGCTACAGCATCACTTCTGGTTTTCTGGTGGTTTATTGGAGATAGGAGTCTCACAGTCTCTCCTGCCCGGGCTGGCTTTGAACCGTGATCCCCAGATCTCAGCCTCCTGAGTAGCTAGGATAACAGGCGTGAGCCACCAGCGCCTGGCTTAGATTTATTTTAATGTAGCTGACAAGGATACTGTAATTATTGCAGTACTTTCAGATAAATGTTGACACATAATTGAATTTAGTTTTATAAGAAAATCAATTACAGAGCTGGGAAGTTGGCTCAGTGGTAGAGTGCTTGCCCTGCACGCATGAGGCCCTCGGTTCTATTCCTCAGCACCACGTCAGCAGAAAAAATGGAAGTGGTGCTGTGGCTCAAGTGGTAGGGCACTAGCCTTGAGCTGAAGAGCTGAGGGACAGCACCCAGGCCCAGAGTTCAGCCCCCATGACCGACCAAAAAAAGAAAGAAAGAAAAGAAAATCAAGCACATAAATCTTGAATGAGACCTTTTTCGTTTCTGAGTTTTGACTCAAAAAATCACAAACATAGCTGGGCACTGGTGGCTCACGCCTGTAATCCTAGCTACTGTGGGGCTGAGATCTGAGGATTGTGGTTCAAAGCCAGTCCAGAAAGAAAAGTCCCTGTGAGACTCTTATCTCCAATTAACCACTCAAGAACTGAAAGTGGGGCTGGGAAGATGGCTCGGTGGTAGAGTGCTTGACTTGCCTGCATGAGGCCCTGGGTTTGATTCCTCAGCACCACATAAGCAGAAAAAGCCATAAGTGGTGCTATGGCTCAAGAGGTAGAGTGCTAGCCTTGAGCTGGAGAGCTCAGGGACAGCACCCAGGCCTAGAGTTCAGGCCCCACAACCGATGAAAGAAAAACCCAAAAACAAAAAAACTGAAAGTGGTGCTCAAAGTCTTAGAGCACTAACCTTGAACAAAAGAGCTCAGGGACAGCACCCAGGCCCTGAGTACAAGCCCACAACTGACCAAAAAAAAAAAAAAATCACAAACTTTTGCATTTTAAGAAAACTGTGAGTAGTTTATAGATTGGTTATAATTCAGAATATTCAGAGTGGTGAAATTCCAATTGAACAAACAAGGTAAATTAATAAAAGAATAACTCAGTTTTTCAAAAAATAATTAATAGCTATAATTTATACAAAAAGTAATAGACTTTTCTCATTTTCAACTTGAACCATAGAGATTCTCTCCTTTATTTTTCTAAAAGCCCTTAACTCCCTTATCTTAGATTTTATTTTGTATACATGGAGCAGCCACAACTTCTAACCTTATGTAACTAACTCTTGAATTATGATTCATAATGGCAAGAACCTTCTATTTATTAAATTTTTTTTGGTCCGGTTGTGGGGCCTGAACTCTGGGCCAGGGCACTGTCCCTCAGCTCTTCAGCTCAAGGCTAGAGCTCTACCACTTGAGCCACAGTGCCACTTCCGTCTTTTTTTTTTTCTGCTTATGTGGTGCTGAGGAATCAAACCCAGGGCCTCATGCATGCAAGGCAAGCACTCTACCACTGAGCCAACTTCCCAGCCCTATTTATTAAATTTTTAAAGCCTAGAATTTCTTCCAAAAAATATGCCACTGGTGGACAAAGACAAGAGGAGGAAAATAGAGGAAAGCAAAGGAAGGGCTGACATTGTCCAAGAAGCACTGCACTCATACCTAACTTATGGAAGTGTAACCTCTTTATACAACTTCCTAATATTAGCAATTAAAAAAGCGAGATCTATCAAAACTAATCATCTACCCAGCATTGTTGGCTCATGCCTATAATCCTAGCTACCCA
Organism: Dipodomys ordii; assembly: GCF_000151885.1. Classification (NCBI taxonomy): domain Eukaryota; kingdom Metazoa; phylum Chordata; class Mammalia; order Rodentia; family Heteromyidae; genus Dipodomys; species Dipodomys ordii. The sequence continues at coordinate 935,566 of NW_012267284.1, forward strand.
GGAGGTTGAGATCTGAATATCAAGGTTCAAAGACAGCCCAGGCAGGAAAGTCTTCGAGACTCTAATATCCAATAAACCACCAAAAAACTGAAAGTGGCGCTATGACTCAAGTGGTAGAGCACTTGCCTTGAGCTGAAGAGCTGAGGGATAGCATCCAGGCCCAGAGTTCAAGCCCCATGACTGAAAAAAAATCATCTATAAACATTCGCCAGTGCTGGTGTCTCATGCATGTATTCCTAGCTACTCAGGAGGCTGAGACCTGAGGACGGAAACCAACCTGGGCAGGAAGACTGTGAGACTAGATACCAGAAGTGGAACTGTGGTTCAAGTGATAAAGTGTTAGCCTGGAGCAAAGAAGCTCAGGGACAATGTCCAGGCCCTGAGTTCAAGCTCCAGGACTCACACACACACACACACACACACACACACACACACACATATGTATATACACTATATATATGTATATATATATATATATATATAGTTACCATTTGAAATGGGATTCTGAAATAGCTTCCCTATATACTGTATTATAGGAAAAATAAGCAGAAAAAAGATGGTATTATGGTAATGAATCCCACAGGATGGGGGCTGTGGGGATACCTCTTACTTAATGAAGCAGTGACAGAAAAGTAGATATTTGCTTATAATCACAGGGCCTGTAGTCTTCCAGAAAGCACAAGAAAGCCAGCATCATACCATCTGTAAAACTGCAGAAACTGCAAGGAATAACAGCTAAGTCTACAGGCAACAAAGAATGTGACTGTACAGAATCACAACACAAAATATAACTCTTCCATTTTCACTTTTCCTGTGGAACAAGAAAGCTCCAAATCAAAAATTAAACTCACAGCAAGCGAATTAAAGGAGACATCTATCCTGCAGAATAGGCCTAGGGTAATCTGGGTGGGTACCACATGAGTAATGAGATACTTGAAAGGCTAAGACATTTTTATAATTGTGGAACCTGCAGAGGCTGAATGGAGGTAATAAAACCACAGGGAAATGCAGTGCAGAGCCTTATGGGTAATCCCCCAATCACACATCTTAATGAGAGAAAAAGCCCTTCCATTTCTCTAGAAACTAAATGCTGAATTTCCAGTGAGGAAAGTTATCAAAGCTAGTAAATATGCTTTGGAATTTGTCCTTATTTGTGGGAAAGTCAAATGAAGGACAGAAAGTTCAGAAAATGAGTTCTTGAATAATTCCTAAGACAGTTTTTCATTGTTTCTATGGCTTGGATATAGTTTGTTCCTCAAGGGTTCATGCCTTGGGAGCTTTGTCCCCAAATTTGGCAATGTGAAAAAGTGTCAGTACCTTTAAGAATGGGGCTAGGCTGGGAAGGTGGCTCAGTGGTAGAGCGCTTGCCTTGCATGCATGAGGCCCTGGGTTTGATTCCTCAGCACCACATAAGAAAAAGAAAAAAGCCAGAAGTGGCACTGTGGCTCAAGTGGTAGAGTGCTAGCCTTGAGCTGAAGAGCTGAGGGACAACACCCAGGCCAAGTTCAGGCCCCACGACTGACAAAAGTAAAAGAAAGGAATGGGGTCCACTGGAGTTTAATAGCTCACGGCCATACTACTTGAAAGGACTGTCACATCCATCCCAGGGGACTACACGGAGGCAGACAGGCACAGGAGAAAGATTATTACAAGGTTTATTAGAGGAGCCATATTTTCCCTGGAGGGAGAGCACAATTAGACCTCCGCTATCTAGGTAGCAGCAAGGCCTAGGGGTAGGAAGTCAGGTAGATGGGAGTTCAGGTGGGTCTGGGCAGAGAAAGGGAGGGGCCAGCTGTAGGGCGGGAACTCCAGGGCAAGGAGAAGCTCAGGTTTGGGTGGAGCTGAGGACCAAAGGTGGGCATAATGCTCACACTCCCAGCTACTGGGAGGTAGCAATTGGGAAGATTGTGTCATTGGAGGCCAATACAAGTAAAGTTTTTGAGACCCCTTGTCAATCAATAAGCCAGATACCGTGACCTATCCGCCCAGATATGTGTAAGTACCAGGATTTGATATCTGAGACTTGCCTTGAAAAAAATACAAGGTTCTACCTAAAGCAAAAAAAAAAAAAAGAACTGAGGGCCAAGCACCAATGACTCATACCTGTAATCTTAGCCACTCTGGAAGTTGAGAGCCGAGGATCACAGTTCCAAGGCAGACCACGCAGAAAAATCTGAGACTTTTATCTCCAATAAACCAGCAAAAAGCCAGAGGTGGAGTCATGGCTCAAGTAGCAGAGTGCCAGCCTTGAGAGAAAAAGCTAAGAGATGGTGTGCAGGCTCTGAGTTCATGCCCCAGTACCAGCACACACAAAAAAAGCTAAGAGTATGGTTTAAGTGGTAGGGCACCTGGCTAATAACCACAAGGCTCTGGCTCAAACTCCAGTAGTAAAAAAGATAAAAAATAAAAAAGTAAGCCTGGCAGGGTGCCAGTGGCTCATGCCTGTAATCCTAGCCACTCAGGAGGCTGAGATCTGAGGATTGTGGTTCAAAGCCAGCCCGGGCAGGAAAGTCTGTGAAACTCTTCCCTCCAATAAACCACCAGGAAACCAGAAGTGCTGCCATAGCTCAAGTGGTAGAGCTCTAGACTTGAGCTGAAGAGCTGAGGGACAGCACCCAGGCCCAGAGTTTAAGCCCCATGACCGACACACAAAAAAAAGTGAGCCTGGCTGGGAATATAGCTTAGTTGTAGAATGCTTTCCTAGCATGCATTAAGCCCTGAGTTTGATTTCTCAGTACCATACAAGCAGAAAAAGCTAGAAGTGGCACTATGATTCAAGTGTTAGTGTGCTAGCCTTGGGACTGGAAAAAAAAAAAAGCCTAACTGAAGGTTAAATCATCAAGGGCATTACCGTAATAATGAATTAACATGGCTTCCAAGGGACTCTAATCAGGTCTCATAGGAGGTTGTAGAGTGCTAGCCTTGAGTAAAACAACAATTTTTTTTAAATGACTGCACCAAAGCCCTGGGTTCAAGCCCCAGTATTGGCACACACACATGCACACACACACACACACACACACACACACACACACACACACACACACACACACACACACACACAAATCAATACTATTCCCTTCTCTAGGGTCTTCTTTCTTATGAGCCAGCTCCCACCATGATGCCAGCCATTCTGAATATATCCACTATGCCTCTCTCTAGAGCTCAGCTAATGCTAATGGTCAAGCCCTTGAACTTCCAGAACTGTAAAGCAAATAAATTTGTTTTGTTTATGAGTTACCAACCTTGAGTACTTTGTTATAGTCACAGAAAGCAGACTAACAAATCTGTTCTAAGCTGAAACATAATCATGTCAATACTTGTATATTCACCATGGCATACTTGATTTAAATCTGTTATATGGGGCATTTGTCAATGGCCTGACTGTCAGGGATAGTGTGCCCACACCTTCTCTCCATGCCCATCTTTCTTCTCACCAGCTCAGGTGATTTAGTCATTTATAGCTTCAATTAATGTTCTACTTGTCTGCCATTTACAGCTGTATACTGGAAAGGCATCCAGACCCTTGAGACATTAATTTTTACCTCCCACTACAGAAATCAGTTTAAATTACAAGAAATGTGATCCTGAAGCCAGGCACTGGTGGCTCATACCTGCAATCCTATCTACTCAGAAGGCTGAGATCTGAGGATTGTGGTTCAAAGCTAGCCCGGGCAGGAAAGTCTGTGCGACCCTTATCTCCAGTTAACCACCAGAAAACTGTAAGTGGCACTGGGGCTCACGTGGTAGATCGCTACCCTTGAGATGAAGAGCTGAGGGACAGCGCCCAGGCCTAGAGTTCAAGCCCCACGACAGACCAAAAAAAGAAATGTGATCTTGAACATGTTGCCATCTTCTCTGCAAGCTACCATGATCCCTTCCCCATCTTTACCCTTGTCCTGTTTAGAGACTTTTGTAAAAACATGACACACTAGCTGGGCACAGGTGGCTCACACCTAGAATCCTAGCTATTTAAGAAGCTGAGATCTAAGGATTGTGGTTTGAAGCCAACCCAGGAAGGAAAGTCTTTGAACCAATTATATCCAATTAACCATCACCAAGAAGCTAGACGTGGAGCTATGGCTCAAGTGGTAGAGTGCTAGCCTTGAGCACAAAACTCAGGGACAGTGCTCAGGCCCTGAGTTGAAGTCTCAGGACAGACAGACAGACCCACGCACACAACACATACATACACATATAAGACACACTAAAATCAGTGCTATAAAATCGCAACCACCTCACTACACCACTTGAATTTTGAGGCCAGGATCAGACAGACTCTGTGAGGATGGTCTATCTGCTCTGCAGGGTCCAGGATCATAGATAGGAGGACTCTGACGACAGGGCTTATAGTCATCATCGACATCGACAAGCTGCTACATTCCCTTACCTAGTACCTAGACTGGAGTAATAGAGAGACTGGGTTCATCCAGGACTGTGGGTTTGGTTTTGTTTTGTTTTCCCTCTTCTTGTTCTTTTATGTGACAGTCCTGGGACTTGAACCCAGGGCCTGGGTGCTGTCCCTGAGCTCCTTTGCACAAAGCTAGTGCTCTACCACTTGACCCACAGCTCCACTTTCAGCTTTTTTTTTTTAAGTAGTTTTTTGGAAATAAAAGTTTCACCAGATTTACTGCCTAGGCTGGCTTCAAACCATGATCCTCAGATCTCAGCCTCCTGAGTAGGTGTGAACCACTAGCACTTGTCAGGACTGTAGCTTTGACAAGTACTTTCCCTGTACAGCTTGAGCTTCCTCCCAGCATGGCTACTTCTTAGGGGTCTAGGGCCCAGACTGAGCATCCGATGAACAAGGCCGAAGCTATATGACCCATGGTCCAAGTCACACAAGGCCACACACACTGTGCTCTGTGGGTCAGAGTAGCCACACCCACATTAGATCCCTAGGGAGGGGACATAGACTGATGGGAATAGCTGCAAAGATTTACTGGGTCATGGTTCAAATGATTGAGCACTTGCCTAGCAAATGGGAGACCTTCAGTTTAAGCTCTAGTACTGCCAAAAAGTTTTGTACATGTTCTTGGTTTAAATTAATAGAGATTTCTAGGTCCTATTTTCCTACCCCATCACTACTGCTGGGGCATTAGTATTTTCTCCCTGAACTGTTTTTTTTTTTTTGGTCCGGTCGTGGGGCCTGAACTCTGGGCCTGGGCGCGGTTCCTCAGCTCTTCAGCTCAAGGCTAGCGCTCTACCACTTGAGCCACAGCACCACTTCCAGCTTTTTCTGCTTATGTGGTGCTGAGGAATCGAACTCAGGGCCTCATGCATGCAAGGCAAGCGCTCTACCACTGAGCCACCTTCCCAGCCCCTCCCTGAACTGTTTAGCCACACCACAATCTAATCAACTAATCAATACCACTTGGTAGTACACCTACTCAAGTCAGTTCATTACCAGCCTAAAATCCTTAGAAGTCAAGATAGGCAGCTATCTAGTTCCCCAATTCAGCCCTTATCTCCAGGAATGCCTCACAGCCTACCCACGCACTAGTCCCTCAGTCTTAAGAAGCTCTTCCTTGTAGATCCCAGTGGCCTTTATCAAGAAACTTACTCATTCCACTCACATGGGGATTTTTTTTTCTATGTCCTAGAGTAAGCAGGAGCCCTCTATGTGACTTTATAGCTCACCCCCATCAGGAGTCTACATGGGGGCTGGATGTATAACTTGCTTTGGCCAGTGGGTCATTAACAGGCCCTCGGAGTCCTGTTGGTTCTCTTAGGATGAAGCCTCGGGTTTGCAGGAGGAGCGTGTTCTGTGCATCCTCCTCCCCATTGTGCTCAGCCTGGAAGCTTTGTTGCTGTTGTTGTTGTGGCGCTCAAGACTAGCCCTCTACCACTTGGAGCCACAGCTCCACTTCCAGTTTTCTGGTGGCTAATGGGAGATGAATCTTAAAGGTTTCCCGGTCCCAAGGCTGGCTTGCACCACAACCCTCAGGTTGCAGCCTCCTGAGTAGCCAGGATTGCAGGGGTGAGCCACCATGGCTGACCCACCTGGCTCAGCTCACAGCTTTGAAGCCCCTTCCCAGCCTGCTCCAGGCACCGTGTCCACTCCCAGAAAGTTTGTTTTGTTTTCTTGAGTACTGCATTGCTAGTTGAGCTTCAGGAGTTACACTTTGTAATGGGAGCTAAAAATAGAAACCCCATGAGAAGGCCCTGGAAGGGCCTTTGAACCCTGGGCACAGCACACAGAACAGGTGGCCATCTTGGCTCTTCTGACCTTCTTCCCATGGGGGCCCCTTTCCTCAAGGACACCTGCGTGCACATGTGTCAGTCCTTGGAGGGAAGCCTGACAAATACTTAAGCCTGTGGCTCTCGGTCCTAACCCTGCATCTCAGTGCTAGCTGTGGGTGTCCTTCAGCCCACACTTCAACGGCCATAGGGGGAATGCTTAGGAATTGAGTAGAATATCTGCATGAACCATTCCAGAAGAAGTGTGGTAAAAGTTCTAGAAATGTTTAAATATGTTCTGCAGAAATGTCTGCAATAATCAGAGAAATCAAAAAGAGCTGCCATTTGGGTTGTATTCTAGGTGAAACTGTCTTACTTTACCTCCAGAACTATTAAGGCTTGCAATACAACAATGATACTGTCCCCACCTAGGAAGGAATTAACTAGAGCCAAAGACTTTAAAGCAGACAGTAAAGCAAACAGCAAAAGGAATAACAAACAAAAATGCAAAATGTCTGGGCATTGGTGACTCCCACCTATAATCTTAGCTACTCCTAGCTACTGGTTGGAACCAGCCCCAGGCAGGAAAATCCATGAGATTCTTATCTCCAATTAACTACTTAAAAACTGCAAGCAGAGTTGGGTATCCAAGTGGTAGAGCACTAGCCTCAAGTAAAAAAGCTCAAGAACAGCCCTCAGGTCTGGACTTCAAGCCTCATGACCTGGGGTGGGGCAGTGGGAGGCGGGCAAAGGAGTGGGGACAAGCAAAATGGATTCCTTGTACAGGAGGGGTACTTTCTCTCACTGTCTATTTACAGTTAAAGGGCAAATGGCTGAAATACTGTGAGTTTAGAAATTCATCAGCAGTTGAAGAATTATGCATAATTTATGCAATTTTATGCAACTTTATGGATTTTTTTAAATGTTAGCACTAGGTCTTAAACACAGGACCTGAGCACTGTCTCTTAGTTTTTTGCTCAGAGCTAGCACTCTACTATTTGAGCCACAGCTGTATTTAAGGCATTGTGTGTGTGTGTGTGTGTGTGTGGTTAATTAGAGATAAGAGTTTCAGACTTTCATGTCTTGGCTGGCTTTGAATCAGGATCCTCAGATATTAGCCTTCTGAGTAGCTAGGATTATAAGCATGAGCCACCAGTACCAAGCTTGAGGAATCTGTGTGTGTCTGTATGTGTGTGTGTCTGTGTCTGTGTGTGTGTCTGTGTGTGTGTCTGTGTGTCTCTGTGTGTGATTGTGAGGCTTGAACTCAAGGCTTGAATGTTGTCCTGAGTTCTTCTGTTCAAGGCAAGGCTAGCACTCTATGACTTTGAACCACAGATCCACTTCGGTTTTTGAGTGGTTAAGTGGAGATGAGTCGTGTCACAGGGACTTTTCTGCCCGGGCTAGCTTCAAATCGCAATCCTCAGATCTCAGCCTCCTGAGTAGCTAGGATTACATGCATACACCACAGGTGCCCAGTGATGGCATGAGGAATCTTTTTTTTTGGGGGGGGTCCGGTCGTGGGGCCTGAACTCTGGGCCTGGGCACTGTCCTTCAGCTCTTCAGCTCAAGGCTAGTGCTCTATCACTTGAGCCACAGCGCCACTTCCGGCTTTTTTCTTTTTGCTTATGTGGTGCTGAGGAATCGAACCCAGGGCCTCAAGCATGCAAGGCAAGCGCTCTACCACTGAGCCACCTTCCCAGCCCAGCATGAGGAATCTTAAAGGGATGGAAAGACAGATCTCTGTGGCCAAGTGAAGTAAGCAGATACTAAAGCAAGAGAAGAATCTGGGAATCACCCCCAAGCAAACAAATAAGTGTAGATGGTGACATCATCTTTAATTTTTGCAACCTGAGGTTCCACACCTATCCCTTCATGTGCTTTTAGGTTTTCTTATTTTTTGTCTTCTGCTTTGACAGTCTCAAAGTCTCATATTTCAATTGTCTTATAATAAGCAATGCCACCTAGAAGTCACTTTCTCTTAGGAGCTGTACATGACCAGTGTTAGTTAACTTCTCTAAAAATCCAATTAGGTTAGCTATTTTAAACATACTTTTTAAAAGAAATCAACAATTTTGGACTTTTTTGTTTTTGTTTTTTGCCAGTTCTGGGGCTTGAACTCAGGGCCTGGGTGTTGTCCCTGAGCTGCTTTTGCTCAAGGCTAGCACTTGACCACTTGAGGCACAGCACCACTTTTGGCTTTTTCTGTGTATGTGGTACTAAGGAATTGAACCCAAGGCAAGCGCTCTACCACTAAGCCATATTCCCAGCCCCTTCATTGGAAAATGTCTTTGCTGGGTCTACTGAGTTGTTGCGTCTTGAGAGAGGAACGTAAAGTTTCCCTGACTGGAAGGAGCCAAAGACCTACAGTGGAAGCACAGCCGCTTCAACCGCTGGTGCTGGGAAAACTGGGCAGCCACATGCAGAAAACTAAGAGTGGACCCCAGCCTGTCACCATGCACTAACATCAACTCAAAATGGATGAAAGACCTTAACCTCAAGCCTGAAACTCTGAAACTACTACAGGACAGAGTAGGAGAGACACTTGAACTTATAGGCACAGGCAGGGACTTCCTGAACAGAGTCCCAGGGTCACAACAAGTTGGAGAGAGACTCAACAAATAAGATTGCCTTAAAATGAGAAGTTTCTACACAGCTAAAGACATAGCTACCAAACTAGAGAGACATCCAACTAATTCGGAAAAAAATATTTACCAGCAATATATCAGACAAGAGCCTAATATCCATTATATACAGGGAATAATCTAATCCCTCCCAAACCTAACAAACCAATTAGTAAAAGGGCAAGGGAACTAAAGAGAGACTTCTCAGAGAAAGAGATAAAAATAGCAAAGAAACACATGAGGAAATGTTCATCATCCCTGGCTGTAAAGGAAATGCAATAAAAAACAAAACAAAACACTGAGATGCCACCTTACCCCAGTCAGAATGGCCCACATCCTAAATTCAGCCAATGACAAATGCTGGAGGGGATATGGAGAAAGTGGGACCTTATTCACTGCTAGTAGGAATGTACACTAATACAACCACTCTGGAAAGCAGTCTGGATTACCTCAGAAGGCTAAATATAGACCTCCCCTATGACCCAACCATACCACTCCTAGGCATCTACCTCAAGCAACAGGAACCAATATACAAGGACACGTGCTCCTCCATGTTCATTGCAGCACTGTTCACAATAGCCAAGATATGAAAACAAGGACACGTGCTCCTCCATGTTCATTGCAGCACTGTTCACAATAGCCAAGATATGAAAACAACCCAGATGCTCCACTACAGATGAATGGATCCAAAAATTGTGGCATCTATACATAATGGAATGTTATGCAGCCATTAGAAAGAACAAAATAATGGCATTCGCAAGGAAATGGATGGAGCTAGAAAAATCATTTTGAGTGAGGTAAGCCAAGAACAAAGAGACAAATGGCACATGGTCTCCCTACATGTGGGTGTTAAATCCAAAATGCAAGGAGATATGACAAAGTAAACAGTACTCAAGAAACAAAGGACCTTCACTCAATTTGTCATATCATTACTAAATGACTCTATGCTCTTGACCGTGTGTGTGTGTGTGTGTGTGTGTGTGTGTGTGTGTGTGTGTGTGTGTGTGGAACAGCTCACACTAAGCAAAAGGAAAGAAATGTACAAATCACCTGAGTGGAAGAAATAGTTGTATTGTCAAAGCTCATAGAATTTACAAACATTATAGACCATGATAATGACAATTTGCCTTGTGAAGGTTAAAATGTGTTTGTGACTTTATCACTATCTCACAATACTGTAAAGTTTGTGAAATTTATGTAATCACTTAATCTCAATAATATTTTTTTAAATAAAGTTTCCCAGACTGGTCTTGAATTCCTGGGCTCAAGTAGCTTCTTGCTTCAGCCTTCCAAGTAGCTGATATTACTGACTACATATACCCAGCTCACCTGAATCTTGATCAAGCCAACAAGCTCCATTGTGCCGTGTTATTTTTGTTTGGTTTGGGTTTTTTGTGTGGTTTTTTTTGGGGGGGGGGTCCAGTCGTGGGGCCTGAACTCTGGCCTGGGCACTGTCCGTCAGCTCTTCAGCTCAAGGCTAGTGCTCTACCACTTGAGCCACAGCGCCACTTCCGGCTTTTTTCTTTTTGCTTATGTGGTGCTGAGGAATCAAACTCAGGGCCTCAGGCATGCAAGGCAAGCACTCTACCACTGAGCCACCTTCCCAGCCTCATGATTTGGCTTTTTTGTGCTGGGATTGGAATCGAAGGGCTTATACGTGTTTGGCAGATGCTCTGCCATGGGGTATTATCTAGCCACCCCCCCCCCCACACACACACATATTCTAGCCATGTCATTTTTAGTTTAGTTTCAGTGGGAAAATGAGAAAACTCTCTAGGGAAGTTTGGCATTTGCATTTCTTGTTACCTGAAAGAATTTGATTTGATTTCTCAGCTAGATGTTCCATAACTCTACTTTGGCTGTTTTTTTTTTCAATAGAATTTTTATTAGCATATGTAAGTTATACAGGGAGAGATTTCATTGTAACATTTCCACACATGTATACAATCTAGTCTAATCAAACTCTCTCTTTCTATCACTCTCTCCCTTCCCCCTTTTCTAAACGACTTCAACAAATTTCATTGTTCTGTGGTAATAATTGCAAATAATCTACTTCAACTATATTCATCCTCATTTTCAATACTTTTCTGAAACTACTTTAAGGATCTGAAAAAAATATTTTTGAAATAACCATGTATTTTATTGGCTTATAACAGTTTTACAGGGGAGGGTTTCATTGTTATATCTCCATGTTTATGTTCTATTCCATTTAATTTTACCTTGTCTATCACACTACCCAAAATAATTATCGTAAAAAAAATATAAAACAGTAAAAACACATAGGTAGAAAGGCATAGTTTTCCTTTGGCCTCAGGCTCCCATTTTTTGTATGTTACTGTTAGATCTTGTCGTTTGACATTTTGTTCTTTATGGGGTTTTATTGATGCATTGATATTGATTTTTTAGATAAAAGATTACTCATCTTGATTACTAATATTCTGGATACTCCTTTATAAATTCTTCCTCCAGGGAGACCTTACTCATCAGCACAAAGGAAAGCAGAGATAGAGAGAGAGAGAGAGAGAGAAAGAGAGAGAAATCGAAGTTAATAGACTATGTGAAATTAAATAGTAGAGCAACCAGATATGGTGGTACACACCTGTTGTCTTTAGCACTAAGAAGGCTAAGGAACTTTGAAGTCAGTCTGGGCTAAAAAAAAAAAAACCTGTCAAAAACGATCACAGGGGCTGGGAAGGTGGCTCAGTGATAGAGTGCTTGCCTTGCATGTATGAGGCCCTGGGTTCAATAGGAATTGAACCCAGGGCCTCATACATGCAAGGCAAGCACCAAATAAGCAGAAAAAGCCGGAAGTGGTGCTGTGGCTCAAGTGGTGGAGCTCTAGCCTTGAGCTGAAGAGCTGAGGGACAGCGCCCAGGCCCAGAGTTCAGGCCTCATGACCGACCAAAAAAAAGAAAAACAAAAGGATCACAAAGCTGAGGACACTACTCCTTTTGTCACTGTTCTGTTTTCAAACACGTTGACTGCACATGTTGGGGAGCTTTAGGGATTGCATGTGTACAGATAGCACAGAAAGAAGACTCTGTTACCTCACATATGTCCTCTTCAGAATGGCAGTCCCGGTAACAGCCATCAGTCATTGGCTGAGGCTATAAGCCAATAGGACCTAATATACAAAACTCATGTTCCAAGCCCTCTGTGTATGCCACAATATTACAACCCATGGAGCTGAGGGACCATGTACTTTTCATGGTCATGGCCCATCCTTGGGCCTATCTTTACAGACAGCAGATAGAGCAGAAAGTGTTAGAAGCAGTTCCTGACTTTGTTTCGGGGTAGGTAGCCTTTCCATATTCCTTTTTTTTTCTTTTCTTTTTGCCAGTCCTGGGGCTTGTACTCAGGGCCAGAATACTGTCCCTGAGCTTCTTTTGCTCAAGGCTAGCACTCTATCACTTGAGCCACAATGTCACTTCCGGCTTTTTCTGTGTATATGGTACAGAGGAATGGAACCCAAGGCTTCATGCATGCTAGGAAAGCACTCTACCACTAAGCCACATTCCCTCCATATTCCTTTTTATATGTAGCCTAACAAGAACCATAATTTAATCCAAGGGGGTAAGTCTGTCCCACTCTGTCTGTTAATTGAGAGAGCACATGACATTATTCCAAAATAGGAGTTCCCATGCTCTTATTTGTAATTGTCCCTTTAGTATCCCTTTATACTGTTCTGTCATTCATGAATTTTGGACGGAGCATCTGCCTCTTAATTCCAGGGGCACTTGTAGACCAAGGCCTTAGTCCCATAAATCCTGCGATTGATCTACTTTTTTTTTTTTTATTTTGGGTCCGGTTGTGGGGCCTGAACTCTGGGCCTGGGTGCTGTCCCTCAGCTCTTCAGCTCAAGGCTAGCACTCTACCACTTGAGCCACAGCGCCACTTCCGTTTTTTTTCTTTTTGCTTAGGCCCTGGGTTCAATAGGAATTGAACCCAGGGCTTCAATGCAAGTCAAGCGCTCTACCACTAAGCCATCTTCCCAGCTCTGATCTACTTTTTATAACATGCCTCTCCTCATGTGCCATTTCTTGCTTTTTCCTTGGGGTCATTACACCATCAATCCTTTGTATACAGCCTAGCTATCAATGGTGATAAGTATAGGAGACTCCTGTTTAACTATGTGACACATTGCCCATAACTTTGTTTACTGGACATTTTCTCCAAAGACTTTTGCTTTGTTTGACAGCAGGTCAAGGGGGCCCACGCCCTGCCCCCATGTTCCACTCCACCACCTGGGAGACCCACAGCAGTGCTGGTGGTCAGGGACCAACCAGAAGAGCTCAGCCGGAACGCACTGGCTTCGAGGCTTTGTGCTCATTTCGCCCGTGGCCCCTTCTCGATGGGCTTTCCGATGTCCTTTCCCCGGGAGCTTGAGGCCAATAGCTCTCTCGATTTTGCCCAGAACCTGGTTATTCGGGATGGCGCGTCCACTCTCATAGTCTGCAATGACTTGAGGCTTTTCATTGATTTTCGTGGCCAGGTCCTTCTGCGTCAGCCCGTTGCTCTGCCGGCCTCGCTGGATCACCTTGCCCACCACCAGGGTCACCCTGTCGTGGTGCGGCTCCTCTGTCTCCCGGTCTAGCTTGGCTGTGTTCTTGGTGATTGAATGCTGCTTGTTCTGGCCAGCAGCCCATTTCTTGGATGTCTCCACATCTTCACCTCGTCTTTGAGCCGCTAAGGTGGCCTGCTTGGACTTGGCCTGCGCGGCCGTGGGGCCCTTCTTGCGCAGCACCGTCACGGTGTCCCAGTCGCTCTCGGCCATGGCGTGGCGGGGGCGGTGGTCCCTCGGGCGACTTCCAAAGACTTTTTTTGTGCCTTCTGGCTAGCCAAAGGGGCCAGATACTATAGCAACTTTTGTCTCTATACCAGATAGAAAGTGGTAATGAAGATCTATCTGATATAAATTAGAATCCATTTCTATATTTGATATTTTCTATTTCTCAGAAGTAAATTCCCAAAACTGCAGCCAATTGTGGGGTAGTTTTGTTTGTTTGTTGATTTATTTAATGGGTTTTTTTGTTTGTTTATGTGATACCAAAGAATTGAACCTAGGGCCTCATGCATGCTAGGCAAGCACTCCACCACTAAGCCACAATTCCAGCCCCTGTTTGTTTTTGGTGTACTGGTCCTAGGGTTTGAACTCAAGGCCTGGTTGCTGTTCCTGGCCGTTTTGTATTCAAGGCTAGTGCTCTACCACTTGAGCCACAGTGTCACTTCCAGTCTTCTGGTGGTTTATTGGAGATAAGAGTCTCATGAACTTTCCTGGGGGCTGGGAAGGTGGCTCAGTGGTAGAGCGCTTACCTTGCATGCATGAGGCCCTGGGTTCGATTCCTTAGCACCACATAAGCAAAAAGAGAAAAGCCGGAAGTGGCGCTGTGGCTCAAGTGGTAGAGCGCTAGCCTTGAGCTGAAGAGCTGAGGGACAGCGCCCAGGCCCAGAGTTCAGGCCCCATGACCGGACTCCCCCCCCCCCCCAAAAAAAAAAGAGTCTCATGAACTTTCCTGCCTGGCTGGCTTTGAACTGTGATCCTCAGATCTCAGCCTCCTGAGAAGCTAGGATTATAGGCCTGAGCCACAGGCACCCAGCATACCTCAGTTTTTTGTGTGTTAGAGGTTCTATGTCTATCGGAGCTGAGTGCAGTTAATTCTTGCTCTATTTAGGTATAATTTTAGTTGTCATTGACTTGCCAATCCTAGGGTTTGAACTCAGGGCTTGGGTACTGTTTGAATCTCTCTGTGCTCAAGACTAGCACTCTACCACTTGAGCCACAGCACCACTTCTGGCTTTTTCTGTTTATGTAGTACTGAGGACTCCCAGGGCTTCATGTATGCTAGGCAAGCACTCTACCCCTAAGCCACATTCCCAGCCCCTACTTAGGTATACTTTTACTCCGTTTTTTTTTTTTTAACTGAGGCAAGAATCCAGTAGGCATTTACATACCATCCTGTTGCTGCCATAGCTCCTATCCAATCCAGTGGCTCACCTGTGGGAGCCTGTTTAGCCTTGACAAAGGCAGTGTGTTTAATATTTAACATCTGTCCACTCCCAAGTAGCACCTTTTCGTGGCAGCAAATATAATGGGGCCACATGAGGCCTTAGGGAATCATGGGATTTCCTGCCATATATCCTGACCATCCCACCAGTCTTTTTCCTGATAAGTCCTGCAGAGTTATTGGATGGGTCTTTTTCTTCCCTTCTTTAATATATATTTGTTCCTGGTAAAGGGGTGTGGGGGGGGGGGCGTATATGTGTGCGTGTATGTGTGTGTGTGTGTGATTGCTAGAGCTTAAACTCGAGGTCTGGGTACTGTTCCTGAGTGTTTTTAATCAAGGCTAGTGTTTTATGGCTTGAACTACCACTCCACTTGTGGGTTTTTATTATTATTATTATTAATTGAAGATAGGAGTCTCAAGGACTTTCCTCCCAGGGCTGGCTTCAAACTGGGATGCTCAGATCTCAAACTTCCTGGTAGCTAGGATTACAGGAATGAACCAATGGCACCGCCTTGGGGAGATCATTTCACAATTAAAAAGAAAAAAAATGCTGGGCACCAGTAATCCTAGCTACTCAGGAGACTGAGATCTGAGGATCTCGTCTGAGAGACTTTTTTTTTTGGGGGGGGAGGTCTGGTCGTGGGCCTTAACTCTGGGCCTGGGCGCTGTCCCTCAGTTCTTCAGCTCAAGGCTAGCACTCTACCACTTGAGCCACAGCACCACTTCTGGCTTTTTTCTTTTTGCTTATGTGGTGCTGAGGAATCGAACCCAGGGCCTCATGCATGCAAGGCAAGCGCTCTACCACTGAGCCACCTTCCCAGCCCCCCTGAGAGACTCTTAACTCCAGTTAACCACCAGAAAAACAGAAGTGGAGCTGTAGCTCAAGCGGTAGAACACTCATTTTGAGCAGAAGAGCTCAAGGACAGCACCCAGGTCCAGAGTTCCAGACCAACAACCAACAAAACAAAAACACAGCAGTTGATTGCCTAGCTATGTCGACCATCACCACTAGATGTCGCCACATCATCAGGCAGGACACTTAAGGCCTGCTTTTGGTTGAGCTCTGATTGGCTATTGACTTTGGGGTTTGGTGGGGATTTTTTTGTTGTTTTATTTTTTGGTTGTTTTGTGTTTGTCTCAGAAACTATACCACAAGCATATTCTTTGTTGTGCTTATACCAAGTTAGTATATGATGACCATTTAAAAATAGCAATAGGCAACTCTTCTTTATTAGTCCACACATCCTATGTGCCAACTTGGCAGAGGAGGGAGGCCTTTACATCATTAGGCACTAACCTCACTATGTTTTGTTTAGACTCCAGAAAAGTTGGGTGACTGGTATTGCTTAAGTGCTGCCTTTCCTCAATATATCTGTTCCACTGTCACAAAGGTGTAATTGCCAAGGCATCATAGATTCACATAGTTTCTGTTTAGCCAAGTCTCATAACCCCTCTGCTCTGGTCAGGCTGTATATGTGACCAGCTGGAGACAGTGGGCCCACAAGTTTGCTTTTCAAACTTGATTACCTTTGCCTCCAGTGCTGTCTGGCAAGGATGATTTTCTGCATTTTGTAACCACCACCAAGCACACTTAATTCCGATGTTGTCAGTCCTGGGGCCTCGGCACTGTCCCTCAACTCTTCAGCTCAAGGTTAGTGCTCTACCACTTGAGCCACAGCACCACTTCCAGCTTTTTCTGATTATGTGGTGCTGAGGAATGGAACCCAGGGCCTCATGTATGCAAGGCAACACTCTTCCACTGAGTCACCTTCCCAGCCCAATTCCGTTGTTCTTTTGGGAGCATCTCCAAACAGGGGTTGCATTTTCCAGGGCAGCCAGCATTACTGCCAGATTTTCCCCATGCTTCCGTGGGCACCCTTTTAGACCCACCCTGCTGACTATATGAGTTTTTCAGGAGAGTAGATGGCTCCACTGCCATTAGGTCAGTATGTTAGATTGAACAGTTTCAGCTAAACATTTCAGCAAGAAAACCTGGGCAGCTGGAGGCAATCACACGCTAAAGTATTTATTGTAAGCACCAGCATGATACAGGTGCATGTGTCTGTGTGTCCTTATGTCCCAAGGGATCAACCCACCTGCCTTATAAAATAGCACAAAAGAGGCTCATTGCCAAGTCCTCTGGCCTGCTTGGCAATAACATTCTAGTAATAAACCAGGACCAAAGACTCAGGGCTTTACATGATGCACATACATGAATTCCTTTTTGGCACTGGCTTCCTTACATAGTCTGGTGGCCTTTCCTGCCCTAGCTCTGAAGCCCTCCCACACTGAGTTAGCTAGGACTACAGGCATGAACCACTGGCACCTGCCACAATAGAGTGGCCAGATGAAAGCAGTAGAAAGGTCCTATCACTGGGGAAATATAATAAGTTTCAAAGATATATAGCTGAAGACAGGAAAAAAGATGAAGCCAAAGCTTATAAAAATATAAGGAAGGAAGCCGGGTGCCAGTGGCTCATGCCTGTAATCCTAACTACTAAGGAGACTGAGATCTGTGGATTGCAGTTCAAAGTCAGCCTGGGCAGGAAGGTCGGTGAGACTCTTATCTCCAATTAACCACTAGAAAACTGGAAGTGGCCCTATGGCTCAAGTGGTAGAATGTTAGTCTTGAGCAAAAGAAGCTCAGGGACAGTGCCCAGGCCCTTAGTTAAAGCCCCAGGACTGGCAAAATAAATAAGGAAACACTGAAAAATCCACAACTACAGTAAAATGTTTCTCAGTAGCATATGAATTAACTACCCAAAAGTTAGTATGAGACTGTCAAACAAAAAATAAATTTAAAAGAATCATTTATTTTTATTATAAAAGTGATATATATATAGGGGTTACAATTACATTAGTCAGGTACATCTCTTTTTAGACAAAGAATCATTTCCTATAGCTAAATTGGGAAATACTGCATCCTAATGTAAATTAGAACTATATACTAACAGCTAAAAGCATTACACAGATAAAAATAAACAAAAGAAACTCATCTCCAAAAAATAAAATAGAAAACATAATTTTTAAGTTAGAAATGGGCGAAATAGGAATCAAGATACAAGTATCTAGAACAACAGTCTAAAGTTGTTTTTGTTGTTGTTTTGTATTGGATTGTACCAACACCAGGGCCTCTAACCCTGTACTTTTTGCTGGTTAATTGGAGATGAAGACTTATTGCCTTGTCTTCCCTGGCTGGCTTCAAACCATGACCCTCACACCTCAGCCTCTTTGAGTAGGTAAGTTACAGATGTAAGTCACCAGCTCCCAGTCTTTTTTTTTTTGCCAGTCTTGGGCCTTTTTCTGTTTATGTGTACTGAGGAATTGAACCCAGGGCTTCATGCATTCCAGTCCTGGATTTTTTAAAAGTATTTTCTCTTCCCAAGGTCATGTGCTTGCTCTACATCCTCTGCATTCCCACACTGACATCATTTCCCTAAAATTAAAAAAGTATATCAGAAGGCCTTTCCCTGATTAATCTCTATACTTGTTTCAATTTTGGGTAATGCTAATAGTGACAGATGTCCATACCTTAGTCTCCCAATTGCAGGTTTTACAGTGGTCGTAGCCTGAAATGCAGAGCTCCAAGTGGCTCACACTCCAAGGGGCTCACAGAGTGCTCTGGGACATCCCATTCAGGAGGAGGAGGACAGCCACATTGCTCCTGACACTCAGCAGGCTCTGTTAGCACCTGTAATGGCTGAGGCCATTGCAGAGAGGGAGATGCTGACTTTGGCCAGGGCAGCTGGTAAGGGGATGGTTCTTGCTGCTCTGAGGCCTTTGGATGCCCAAGTGTCACCTCTGGCTCCACAGCTGGCAGAGGTGGCTGCCAGTCCCACAGTAACTACAGCTCCTCAGAGCAAGGATATTGCCCTGATCCCTGTAAGGTTCTGTCCCCATAAAGAAGCAGCCTAGATGTCTCCAGACAAACTTGAGTCCCAGCATCCTCAGCTTCCAGCTGTGGGAAGGGCCTTTGGAGAGCAGGTGGAAACTCATCTGGACCCATGGAGTGAAAGTAGAAGTTTCCAGAAGGCTGACTTGGCATGTTGGCCGGAGTCTCCAGGTCAGGACCGACTATGTTAAGGCCCAAGACACTAGTGCTTTTCCAGAGGGTAGATTGATCAGAAGTATGTTCTGATTCCCAGGAGAAGTAATTGTTCTTTCTCTGGATTCCTGGAAGGCTCAACTGGTTAAAGTAGTCGGGGACAAATGCTCCAGGCAGTTTTGGGTCTGCAGTGGAGGAGACTTGTGCCCAGACCATGTTGTTACCAGAGCTCTTCTTGTTTCTCTTTGATATCCTAGCTCTACGGTTCTGAAACCAGACCTGGAAGGGCATGGGAGAGAGATGGAGAGAAGGCATAAGAAAAAAGACATTTTTATGATTAAGTTCACTTGCAAAAATGCCATCACCAAGTAGCCTATGATGATAAGGGTTAAATTGTAGTCAAATTATGATTACAGGCTGGGAATGTGTCTTAGTGATAGAGTGCTTGCCTAGCATGCATGAAGCCCTAGGTTTGATTCCTTTAGTGCCACATAAACAGAAAAGCCGGAAGTGGTACCTGTGGCTCAAGTGGTAGAGTGCTAGCCTTGAGCAAAAGAAGCTCAGAGACAGTGCCTAGACCCTGAGTTCAAGCCCCAGGGCTGAAAAGAAAGAAAAAAAAACACCTTTCTTTGTCCCTATCTCAATATGTCCTCAAATTATTTGTTACAACATTATTCAGTACCCAATAGGGAAAGGCCTTGCCTCTATTGGATACTTAGCACTCGTTCATCCAGTAATAAGGACCAACAAGAGAAAGCCCAATTCAAAGCCTGTTCTCATAGCATGCTCTCTACCTGCCCCAGCAGGTGTCCATGGGGACACAAGGGAGCCTTTCCCAGCAAGAGGTTCCTGATTCTGCACCTATAAGATTCTACATCGGAGATGGCTGCTTTGCCCTAGCAGCAGCAAACCATCTTGCTGGTCTCATTTCCACAATTTCGGATGAATTTCCTCTTGCCTCTTTTCTTTCTATCCCTCACAGGAGGCCTTGATTCCCCTCAGGTAGCTAAGGTCTGTGCACTACACATGCTTCTCACGCTCCCTTCTCCCCTCCCCCCCCCAAAAAAAGTCAACCCCTTCTCCTTCAGCTGTCAGGACAGGGCACTACATCATTCAGACAAACTAAGTCTTGGCTTCTGCCCCTGAAGAGCTCAAATTGAGAAACAGGGATAACAACACTTAAGACTCACTCTACCTATTCTATGCTTAAAAGGAATCTTAGATTGTGGTTGTCTGGTCAGAAGGCTGAGATCCAAGGACTGCTTTTCAAAGCCAGCCTGGACAGAAAAGTGTGTGAGAGACTCTATCTCCAAAATACCCAGCTAAAAGCTGTGATCAACTGGTAGAGTACTAGTTTAGCAAGCAAGCTGAATAACCCTTCAAGGCCCAGAGCTCAAACTCCAGCACAACAGCAAAGGAGAGGAAAAAGGAGAGGAGGGTGGGGGGAGTGAAGAGAGATAAGAAATCCTCAGGACTTAGGAGAATGGCTTCCCAGAAGAGCATTTGCCCAGCAGGCTATGGTTCCTGTTTTAAACACCAACAGTACTAAAGAGAAGAAATCAAATCCTTGGCTGCAGATTACCAAATAAGCCTAATTCTCCAACCCAGCACTCTCAGAAGGTAAACTTGTTTAGCCTGGACCCACCCTAGCCCCAGGCTCTATCTCCAGACAGCCTAGAGCACTCTAACCTTAAAGACCTTAGCCCCCAGGATCTATATCCTGACAACTTGGACGACTCTAACCTTAAAGACCTCAGCCAGAATAATCAAATCTAGGCTAGTAGTAAACTCTACTAGCCTCTAGGACTAAAATGACTTGTTTTTTCCCAATTGCTCTCTGGAGGAACTCTGAGGCACAGTTACATTCAGTATCTAAGTACAGAATTTCAAAGTTTTACTTATTGTTCTACCTTGTTCCAGAACAAAGAGTTGTCACCTTGAATCATCTATCCAATTTCTGAAGCTAAGTTTTCTGACTACACAGTAGTCAAGACCTAGTACTTACTCAGAAGGGCAGTTTGAGATGTCCCTGAAGGATTTTGTGACAACAAACTCCCAGCTCACAGTCCTTAGCCCCTGAGGCTAGCTGAAAAAGGGAAGACAGCTCTCCAGGTTACCAACCCCCAGGGCTACCTGGTTTAGTTTGTCTAGATTCCCTACCGAGTAAGACAGAAGAAAAGAAGATAAGGAAATTTAAGAAAAATTCATTTGGGATTACTGCTTTACCCATAATCTAAGGCTTTGCCTTCAGGGACATCTCTCCACCAACACTCTAGTTAATCTTCTCCTTCCTGGGGGAGGGATAATTTCAGGTAACTGCTACACATCCCAAGGCTGAGATTGGGTACCCATCAGGGGGTCCCCAAGGATCCCTGACCAGGGTCAGGATGTAGTTCAGTGATTCCACATTCTCCTAGCTTACATGAAGACCTTGGGTTCAATTTCCTGGAAAAGAAAAGAAAAGAAGGAAGATGGAAGGAATGAAGGAAGGAAAGAAGGAAAGAAGGAAGGAAGGAAGGAAGGAAGGAAGGGAAAAAAAAGGAAAGAGAAAGCATTAAAACTGTTCTCCTTAGAACATTCTTGCATAAATTGCCTTTTCTCTTCCCAGTCTCTCATTGGATATTTACAGAGGTTGTCTGAAGTGGGGCAAAATGAAGCAAAGAAACAATTTGAAAACAAATTTGAAGATTTATAACTGCCTTTAAAAAATGTTATTTAAGATGCAATAGTTTTATTTTCTGCTTTTCTTTTTTTTTCTTTTTTTTGGGGGGGGGGTCCGGTCTTGGGGCCTGAACTCTGGGCCTGGGTGCTGTCCCTCAGCTCTTCAGCTCAAGGCTAGCGCTCTACCACTTGAGCCACAGCGCCACTTCCGGCTTTTTTTTTTGCTTATGTGGTGCTGAGGAATCGAACCCAGGGCCTTGAGCATGCAAGGCAAGTGCTCTACCACTGAGCCACCTTCCCAGCCCTGCTTTTCTTTTCTTTTTTCCTTTTGCCAGTCCCAGGGCTTGAACTCAGGGTCTGGTAACACTCTACCATTTGAGCCACGGCACCACTTCCAGCCTTTTCTATTTATGTGGTTGCTACTAAGGAATCAAACCCAGGGCTTTATGCGTGCTAGGCAAGCACTCTACTACTAAGCCACATTCCCAGCCTAGGGGTTTTATTTTTGTAATTTGTTTCCTTGTTTTTTGTTTTGTGCCAGTCCCAGAGCTTGAACTTGGCCTGGGCACTGTCCCTGAGATTATTATTGAAGAACTACCTCTCCCCTCTTGGCCCAATCTTTGTGTGTATCCAAAGACCCTACATGAAGGATTGACCCCACTCACACACACCCTATTTTCCCAGGTGCATACAGAAGTCAGGCAAGCCCCCAGGTATGCATGGAGGTGCTTGATGCAGTCAAGGCAATCTGACCTGAGTCTGGCTATCAATATTCAATGTGGGCCTAACCTGTAGAGAACTCTAAGGCCCAGCTGTGAGAGACCAGAAACAGCTAAGAGGTTGGAAGACTAAGAATTGGACACTGGAAAGGCCAGACCATCAAGGCAAGACAGATGTAGAGCTATTTAAACATTAAAAAGCTTAAGACTAGCTGGGCACAGATGGTTCACGGCTGTAATCCTAGCTACTCAGGATCTGAGATCTGAGGTTCAAAACCACCCCGTGCAGGAAAGTCTGTGAGACTCTTATCTCCAATTAACCACCAGAAAACTGGAAGTGGCACTGTGGCTCAAGTGGTAGATCGCTTGCCTTGAGCTAAAGAGCTCAGGGACAGTGCCCAGGCCCAGAGTTCAAGAGACAGGGCTGAGAATGTGGCTTAGTGGTAGAGTGCTTGCCTAGCATGCATGAAGCCCTGGGTTAAAGTCCTCTGTACCACAAAAACAGAAAAGGCCAGAAGTGACACTGTGGCTCAAGTGGTAGAGTGCTAGCCTTGAGCCAAAGAAGCTCAGTGACAGTGCCCAGGCCCTTAATTCAAGCACTAGGACTGGCAAAAACAACAAAAAGCTTAAGACCTTGGATAAGGGAGTCAATTATTACTCTATTTACCCTATTCTCTGCCCAATACCTGCAGTCACTTCTCCTGTATAGAACTAAAGTAACCTCAAGTCTCCTTGCTCAGACCCCACGAAAGCCTAACTCCAACCCTACCTCCTTGCACAACTTCTAATCCCGTAGGAAGGTTGTTCCCCTTGTTGTATCTCAATAAACAGTGCTAGCCTGCTGAGGACCGAATCTGGCTTTTTCCTTTTCCTCTCTTTTCTATGTTCCTTTTTTTTTTTTTTTTCTCAAGGCAGGCTCCACTTCTGGCTTTTGGGTCATTAATTGGAGATAAGAGTGTTACAACTTTCCTGTTTAGGATGGCTTGGGACTATGATCCTCAGATCACAGCCTCTTGAGTAGCTAGGATTATAGGTAAGAGTCACCTATTAAAAGGAAACTGAGTGCTTCCTTACACCTATGCCCAGCTTGTAATAGGTATTTATTTACTTGTTTGTTTATTGTGCCAGTACTGGGTCTTGAATTCAGGGCCTAGGAACTAACTGTCCCTGAGCTTTTTTTTCTCCCTCAAGGTTAGTACTCTACCACTTGAACCACAGCTCCATTTCTGGCTTTTTGCTGATTAGAGATAAGAGTCTTTTTTTTTTTTTTTTTTGGTCCGGTTGTGGGGCCTGAACTCTGGGCCTGAGAGCTGTCCCTCAGCTCTTCAGCTCAAGTCTAGAGCTCTACCACTTGAGCCACAGTGCCAATTCCGGCTTTTTTTTTCCTTTTTGCTTATATGGTGCTGAGGAATTGAACCCAGGGCCTCAGGCATGCAAGGCAAGCGCTCTACCACTGAGCCAACTTCCCAGCCCAGAGATAAGAGTCTTAATGGACTTCTTTGCTCGGACTAGCTTCAAACAACCCTCAAATCTCAGCCTCCTAACTATAATTACTTCCTGTGTCCAGCTATTGTTTTTATTTTTTATTTGCATAAATTAATTGTATGAAGTGATTCACTGTGATATTTACGTAAAGCCCTCAGTCTAACTATGCTTTCTTCTTCTTCTTCTTCTTCTTCTTCTTCTTCTTCTTCTTCTTCTTCTTCTTCTTCTTCTTCTTCTTCTTCTTCTTTTTTGCCAGACCTGGGGCTTGAACTCCCGGCCTGGGCACTGTCCCTGAGCTTCTTTTGCTTAAGGATAGCACTCCACCACTTGAGCCATAGCACCACTTCTGGCTTTTTCTGTGTATTTGGTACTGAATAATTAAACACAGGGCTTCATGCATGCAAGGCAAGTACTCTACCACTAAAGTCACATTCCCAGCCCTAGACTATATTCAACTTCTCTTCCTCTTTCTTTTAAAGCTTTTAGCAAATTTTATTATGCTATTTTTACACACATCCACATTATGTATATAAAATGTATTCAATTGTGCGCTCTCGCTCGTGCTATCTCCTCTCTCTCTCTCTCTCTCTCTCTCTCTCTCTCTCTCTCTCTCTCTCTCTCTCTCTCTATCCTGGGACCTGAATTCAAGGCATGGGCACTGTCCCTGTACATTTCTCTCAAGGCCAGTAGTGCTTTTCCACTTCTGGCTTTTTGATTCTCAACTGGAGGTAAGAGTGTCATGGACTTTCCTTCCTGGGCTGGCTTTGAACCACAATCCTCCAAGCTCAGCCCCCTGAGTAGTTAAGATTAACAGGACTGAGCCACCAGGGCCCAGCTATTCTCATTGTGGGGGTTAAGAAAGTAGGTGGCTCAGTGGTAGAGTGCTTGCCTCACATGCATGAGGCCCTGGGTTTGATTCCTTAGCACCACATAAGCAGAAAAAGCTGGAAGTGGTGCTGTGGCTCAAGTGGCAGAGCACTAAACTTGAGCTGAAGAGCTGAGGGACAGCACCCAGGCCCAGAGTTCAGGCCCCATTACAAAAAAAAAAGTCTCTGTCTGTCTGTCTGTCTGTCTGAATGTCTCTCTCACTGTCTTTTGGCAGTGCTGGAGTTGGAACTCAGGCCTTCCCATATGCTAGGTAAGTAAGCTCTAGCACTGAGTTCTATGTACCTATACATATACATACATATACATACCTCCGGCCCTATTTCCTCATCATGTGGTAGTGTGTGCGTGTGCGTGTGCGTGTGTGTGTGTGTGTGTGTGTGTGTGTGTATGCCAGCACTGGAATTTGAACACAAGGCCTCATGTATAACCTGGCTTTTCACTCAAAGCTGGTGCTCTGCCACTTTAATCCCACTACCACTTCTGGCTTTTTCGCTGGTTAAGTGGAGATAGATAAAAGTCTCACGAACTTGCCTGCCCAGGCTGACTTCAAAGCATGATCCTCAGATCTTAGCCTCCTGAGTAGCTAGTATTCACAAGCATGCTGCTCAGCAGTTACTCACTTTTGATTTTTTTTAATTATGGTCACTATTTGACAAATATAATCCATATAAGCCAATTTAGATGTGATTCCATATTAAAGTAATAATCTGAATTACTAAAAGTCACTTGTTTATAGCCCCAGCACTCCTGAAGCAGGAGGGTCACAAGTTCCCGGACACTATCTCAGAAAACAAAAATAATTAATAGGCTGGGAATGTGGCTTAGTGGTAGAGTATTTGCCTAGCATGCATGAAGCTCTGGGTTAGATTCCTCCATACCATATAAATAGAAAAAGCCAGAAAGCACTGTGGCTCAAGTGGTAGAGCGCTAGGCTTGAACAAATGAAGCTTGGGGACAGTATTCAGGTCCAAAGTCCAGGCAATAATAATAATAATGCTGGGAAGTGGCTCAGTGGTAGAGCGCTTGCCTTGCATGCATAAGGCCCTGGGTTCGATTCCTCAGCACCACATAAGCAGAAAAAGCCAGAAGTGGTGCTGTGGCTCAAGTGGTAGAGCACTAGTCTTGAGCTGAAGAGCTGAGGGACAGTGCTCAGGCCCAGAGTTCAGGCCCCAGGACCAACCAAAAAAACAACAAAAAAAACCAAAACAATAATTAATTAATAAGATCAGTTACTTTCTCTCATCTGTTTCCTTTTTCCTAATTCAGTGACCTCAACAATCTTATAAGGG
This sequence comes from Dipodomys ordii, assembly GCF_000151885.1. NCBI lineage: Eukaryota > Metazoa > Chordata > Mammalia > Rodentia > Heteromyidae > Dipodomys > Dipodomys ordii. Next base: position 961,459 of record NW_012267284.1, read on the forward strand.
TTTTGAGAATTAACCCAAAACAGTTTTCAGGCTATGGGTGTTAGCTCAAGGAAAGAGTTCCAGCCCTAACACCTCAACAAGAAAGGGGAATGGAAGCTGGTGTTTGTTTTTGTGACCATATGTACTCAACCCTATCCTTCTTGGAGAGAGAGAAAAGCTGGATTTATAGGATACCTGGATTCGAGGCTTAGGAATCTGAGTCAGCCCTGAAAGTTCTTCTAACTTGCTGAAATCAGGGTACTGGTTCTTCTCAAAGGCCTCAATAAGCACTTTGCACTGATCTTTGTCAAATTTGGTCCTCATGCGTCTCTTGCCTGGTTGAGGTCCTGGGGGTGCCTGGCAACCTGAGAGAAGAGAAGTAGTATTCAGAGGGGCCTTGGAGCTAGATGTGACTTCAAATTGCATCCTTCCAGCCCCAGCTCCGGCAGAGCACGATCCCTCCAGTTTCCCAACTAGAAGGGATTTTTCTGGGGAGAAGACCCAGGCCAGTAAGCCAGAGTCTCAACCCCAATGCTCTGGGGTTCTGACTTCCCTTGGCAGAATTTTAAAAAAACAAAAACAGACTCAGACCTGAGATACAGTGGGGCACCAGTGGCTCACACCTGTAATCCTAGCTACTCAAGAGGCTGAGATCTGAGGATCGAGGTTCAAAGCCAACGTGGGCTCGAAAGTCCATAACTCTTATCTCCAATAAACCACTCAAAAACCGGAAGTGGAGCTGTGACTCAAGCGGTAGAGTGCTCACCTTGAGCTAAAGAGTGCAGGGACAGTGCCAAAGCCCAGAGTTCAAGCCCTACAACTGACAAAAAAGAAAGAAAGAAAGAAAGAAAAAGAAAAAAGAAAAGAAAAGAACTGAGATGCAGGGACTTCCCTCTGCTCCCTACTAGAGGCTCCATCAGCTTGTCTTGTTTTGTTTTGTCTTTTTTTTTTTTTTTTTTCTGCTCCCTACTAGAGGCTCCATCAGCTTGTCTTGTTTTGTTTTGTCTTTTTTTTTTTTTTTTTGGGGTCCGGTCATGGGGCCTGAACTCTGGGCCTGGGCACTGTCCCTCAGCTCTTCAGCTCAAGGCTAGCGCTACTTGAGTCACAGCCCCACTTCCGGCTTTTTTTTTCTTTTTGCTTATGTGGTGCTGAGGAATCGAACCCAGGGCCTCAGGCATGCAAGGCAAGCGCTCTACCACTGAGCCACCTTCCCAGCCCCCTTGTTTTGTCTTTTTTGCAAGGGCTTGAACTCAGGGCCTTGTGCTCTTGCCTGGCTTTTCTGCTCAAATCTAGCTTTCTATTACTTGAGCCACCACTACATTTCTGGTTTGGTTTTTTTGGGGTCGGTCGTGGGGCTTGAACTCTGGGCCTGGGCGCCCAGAGCTCAAGGCTAGCGCTCAACCACTTGAGCTACAGCACCACTTCTAGATTTTTCTGCTTATGTTGTGCTGAGGTATGGAGCCCAGGGCCTCATGCATGCAAGGCAAGCACTCTACCACTGAGCCACCTTCCCAGCCCACATTTCTGGCTTTTTGCTTGTTAATTGGAGGTAAGAGCCAATGGCTTTGTCTGTCCAGGCTAGTTTTAGGTGGCTAGCCTCAGATCTAAGCCTCCGGAGTAGGTAAGATTATAGACATGAGCCACTGGCACCTGGTAGCTTAGTGCACGTGCTCTCTCTTTCCACCCCACCCCCCACCTTCTTTTGCCAATACTAGATTCTGAACCAAGAGGCTTGCTTAGCTGGCTTGTTCTGCTGGCACACTACCACTTGAGCCATCCCTATAGCTCCCTCCCCCCACCAGAATGTATTTTTTTATAGTGCTAGAGAGTGAAAATAGAAAACACACAAGACATGCCACTTTCCACCTCCTGAATTCCTCCAGGGTGGCTTTGCAGGCTCTGCTTGGTTCTTAAGTTTGTTATCCTCTCTTTTCCAGGCTCAGCAGAGAAGGTGGCCAGTGGAGAAAACTCTAAGGGAACTACATGAACAAGGTCCTGCTCCCTACAATCCATAAGACATCACTGAACAGAGAAGTTCGTGGTTCCCCTGCTCCTACTTCTAATAACCCAGTAGGAAGCCCACAAACCCTAGGAAGGGAAGATACTCACCTTTGGAAGCCATGGCCTGCCTGGGTGGTATTCTCGCCTGAACCTGTGTGCTCTTCAGCATTAGGAGTCAGGCCTTTATAAAGGCCCAGGAGGAGGGACCCACCCAGTTAAGCTCTGCTTTACACTTCCCAAGTCCCACCTTCTAGCTTCTCTAGAAAGTGATGTTACCAAGTATGTAGAAAACCAGTTGAGAGCACAGAGATTTTCCTCTGGCTGTGCAGAGATATTGAAATAAATGTCTTCAAGTCCTGGCTTTGAGAAACATGACTTAAAATTGTTCAGGATGGCCCCCAAAGGGTATGGAACCAATGCTGAGCATCCTTGCTCATCAGGAAGTAATAATTCTAGAGGTGCAATTAGAGAAACTGGGTATACCTTCAATATGCCCTTTCTGTTGGATATCTCCAACTCAGGAGGAAGTGGGGCTTCCTACCCCACAGGGACCCCCCTCTACAACTTGGTTTCCTTACTTAGTCTCACCCTAGTCACTTTTGCATCATGAAATTAACTCTCAGAGAGCAGGTTGCAGAAGTAGAGCTGTGGTTCAAGTGGTAGAGTGGTGAAAAAAACCAAGCCAGAACACAAGGCCATAAGTTCAAGCCCCAGTCACCCACATACAAGCAGCTTGCATTATGCCTACCTGGCCGTGAAATGGCCGTGATTCTAGATTTAGATCTATGCATCTCAGAGCCCCTTTTTCTTGGATTCAAATGGACTGATCAACTCCACAGCAAGGAAACTTAGTACACAGTAAGGACACTGCCTTGAGATTGGGAAGGCGAAAGAGAAAGTCAGAGGTGGGCAGAGACCAGGTGAGGAGCTGCCCATTGGTTGGCTTATCTCACTTGGGAGATTAGCAGGGCAGAGTGCTACTGATAATTACATTTTAATGAAAGTCCTGCTGCTGTGGAGCTTTGTTTTGTTTCTAGCTGGATAAATTTGCAAATACAATGGTTTTGAGCATCAAGGTAAGCTCTTTTAGGGAGTGTGTTAGAAAAAGAGTAAAAATTTACCCTCACCAAAATATTCCTTGAGGGCTGGAGATGTGGCTCACATAGTAGAGAGGAAGCTATGAGCAAGAAAGCTGAGTGAGCTAGTCATCAGTGGCTCAAGCCTGTAATCCTAGCTAGTTGGGAGGTGGAGATCAGAGGATCCAGGTTTGAAGCCAGCCAGGCCGAGAAAGTCCTTGAGATTCTTTTTTTTTTGCCAGTCATGGGGCCTGAACTCTGGGCTTGGGCACTGTCCCTCAGCTCTTCAGCTCAAGGCTAATGCTCTAATGCTCTACCACTGGAGCCACAATGCCACTTCCGGCTTTTTCTGTTTATGTGGTGCTGAGGAATCGAACTCAGGGCCTCATGCTTGCAAGGCAAGCGCTCTACCACTGAGCTACCTTCCCAGCCCCCTGAGATTCTTATCTCCAAATAACCATCACAAAAGCTGGAAGTAGGGCTGGGAAGGTGGCTCAGTGGTAGAGCCCTTTGCCTTGCATGCCTGAGGCCCTGGGTTCGATTCCTCAGCACCACATAATCAGAAAAAAAAAAAGCTGGAAGTGGTGCTGTGGCTCAAGTGGTAGAGCACTAGCCTTGAGCTGAAGAGCTGAGGGACAGTGTCCAGGCCCAGAGTTCAAGCCTCACGACCGGACCCAAAAACAAACAAACAAAAAAAAAAGCTGGAAGTAGAATTGTGGCTCTGGTGTAGAATGCTAGCCTTAAGCAGAAAAGGTCAGGGACAGCAGCTACGCTCTGAGTTCAAGTGCCAGGACTGCAGGGGGTAAAAAATCAAAAACAAAAACAAAACAAAGCACACACACACACACACACACACAAAACAAAGAAAAGATAAAAAGAAAGCTGAGTAAGTCTACCATCAGTGGCTCACATCTATAATCCAAGCAATTTAGGAGGCTGAGATCTGAAAGTTATGATTCAAAGCCTAGCTGACACAGGAAAATTTTGAGACTCTTATCTCCAATTAACCAGCAAAAAGAACAGAAGTAGACTTGTAGCTTAAGTGGTAGAACGCCATAAGCAGAAAAGCTAAAGGTCAATGGCCTAAGCTCCTAGTTCAGGCCCCACTATTAACACAAACACACATTAACTGCTGGGGGCTAGTGTCTCACACCTGTAATTCTAGCTACTCAGAAGGCTGAGATCTGAGAATGGCAATTCAGAGCCAATCCAGGTATACAAATCTGAGAAACTCTTTCTCCAATTAGCCATAAAAAAGCTCGACTGAAAGTGTGGCTCAAGTGGTAGATTGTGAGCAGAAAAAGTTGAGCCTAAGTGCAGGTCAGAACAGGAAATGTCTGTTTTTTTGTTTTTT
>NW_012267284.1:967278-969303 GCF_000151885.1 Dipodomys ordii
AGGAGGCGGAGGAGGCGGAAAGAAAAAGAAAGAGAAAGGATTTTATTTATTTATTTATTTTTGTCAGTCATAGAGCTTGAACTCTGGGCCTGGGCCTGGGCCTGGGCACTATCCCTCAGCTCTTCAGCTCACTTGAGCCACAGTGCCACTTCTGGTTTTTTGGTGGTTTATTAGAGATAAGAGGCTCACAGACTTTGCTGCCTGGGCTGGCTTTGAACTGCAATCCTCAGATCTCAGCCTCCTGAGTAGCTAGGATTACAGGTGTGAGCTACTGACACTCAGCTAAAGAAAGGATTTTAGAGCTGCTAAAGAGAAAAACATGTCCAGTAGTTCCCTCCTCCCTTAATTATCCCTGAATTTTGTTTTCACTGGTTTTAGTTATATAATCATTCAAGTGAAGCCTGAACATATTATGTAGAAAATTCCAAAACAAATAATTTCAGCAGGACGCTGGTGGCTCAAGCCTATAATTCTAGCTACTAAGGAAGCTGAGATCTGAGGATCGAGGTTTGAAGGCAGCCAGGACAGGAAATTCAGTGAGATTTTGTTTTGTTTTCATTTTGGTTCCAGTCCTGGGGCTTGAGTGCAAGTCCTGATATCTGTCCCTGTGGGTTTCCCAGTCCCTCCCATGCCCACCCCCAGGCCCCCCCACACCCTCACACCACACCCCTCCCGACCTGGCCAGCACTCTACCATAAGAACTATAGACTTTTTTTGTTGATTAACTGGAGATAAGAGTTGTCCAGTCGGGCACCAGTGGCTCATGCCTGTAATTCTAGCTACTCAGGAGGCTGAGATCTGAGGATCACTGTTCAAAGCCAGCCCAGGCAGGAAAATCCATGAGACTCTTACCTCCAATTAACCACCAGAAAACTAAGTGGTGCTGTGGCTCAAGTGGTAGAGCACTAGCCTTGAGCTGAATAGATGAGGGACGGACAGTGCCCAGGCCCAGAGTTCAAGACCCATGTCCCCCAAAAAAAAACAAGAGTTGTCCAGACATTTCCTGTGCTGACCTGACCGGCTTCAGATCATGACCCTAAGATCTCACCATCCTGAGCAGTGAAGGTTACAGGTATGAGCCACTGGCACCCAGCCCCATTTCAGTTCTGAAAACAATGTTGAAACCTCATCCAACTCACATGGCCCTGTGTGAGGATTTGAACTGTACTCCTTTATGTTCAGCATATCCACATTGTGTGTGCTGGCCGCCCACCTGAAGCTGTCTGTTGCTGAATAGATTGCAGGGGTATTGTAACACTTGTGTTCAAATTATGTGTGTGTACCAGTCCTGGGGCTTAAACTCAGGTCTTGGATGCTGTCCCTGAGCTGTTTTGCTCAAGGATAGCCTCTACCACTTGAGCCACAGCTCTACTTCCAGAATTTCAGTGGTTAGAGATAAGAGTCGCAGGTTTTTCTGACCGGGCTAACTTTGAACCTCAATCCTCAAATTTCTGCCTCGTAAGTAGCTTGGGTTACTGGCAAGAGCACCTGGGGGCATTGCTAATCTTTGACTAAGCCTAATTGATAAACATTATCATAGGTGGGTTTGCATACGTAAACGCATAGTACATATATACTGGGTTCTGATAGGAATTTGCTTTGTTTTCATAACGAAATGTTGCTCCCACGATCCAATGACCTCCCTCCCCTGGTGACCCCCCCTGAAAATCTCCTCCGGGCTTATCCCTGACCTTGAGTTTTTCTCAGCAAAACTTCACCCACACATACCTTAACTGAAAGCATATGATTGGATTCAGCAACAAGGGCATTATACTGCTGCTACAACTACAAAGACATTCCAAAAACTAAAACAAAACTCTCATGCTCAACTATATTTAAACTCTAACTCCCCCCCACCCCATCCTTGCTCCTGGTTCCTTTGACTCTGCTTGGTATTACTCAGAGTCCCGCTGCAGCAACCTTTAAATCCTCATCTATCTGTTGAGGTCTCTATTTCAATTTGTTTCTTTGTTTGTTTGTTTCTTTCTTTCTCTTTTTCTCCTCCTCCTCCTCCTCCTCCTCCTC
>NW_012267284.1:969633-971481 GCF_000151885.1 Dipodomys ordii
GGCCAGAATGAGCCAGGTGCTAGTGCCTACCTACCAATCTACCTGCAGGCTGAGATTGAAGGATTGTGGTGCCAGAGTAGCCTTGGCAAAAAAGTTCCATGTCTCCTCTAAAAGAAGTTGGACACAATGGAGCACACCAGTGATTCCATTGACAAAAGAAAGCCTGAACGTAGATGGATCAGGATTGATCTTGGAAAGTGAGATCCTAAAATAATCAGTGAAAAACTGGGGTGGAGGTATGGCTCAGTTTGTTTTTTGTTTTGTTTTGTTTTTTGGGGGGGTCCGGTCGTGGGGCCTGAACTCTGGGCCTGGGCACTGTCCCTCAATTCTTCAGCTCCAGGCTAGTGCTCTACCACTTGAGCCACAGTACCACTTCCGGCTTTTTTTCTTTTTGCTTATGTGGTGCTGAGGAATCGAACTCAGGGCCTCAGGCATGCAAGGCAAGCACTCTACCATGAGCCACCTTCCCAGCCCATCTCAGTGGTTTTTGAGTTTGACTAACAAGTATGAGGCCCTAAGTTCAAATCCCAGGTACTGAAGACAGCAACAAACAAGTCAGATTTGTATATGGGTATTTCAAGCTGTGATGAGAACTGTGAGCCCAGAAAGGACTGCTTAGCCTGTATGTTCCAATATGTTTCAATCTGTTTAGAAAAAAACTGGTTAGGGGGGCTGGGAAGATGGCTCAGTGGTAGAGCGCTTGCCTTGAGCTGAAGAGCTGAGGGACAGCGCCCAGGCCCAAAGTTCAGGCCCCACGACCGGACCCCCACCCCCCCCAAAAAAAACCCAAAAAAACAAAAAAAAAGAATAAAGCACTCAGACCCTGAGTTCAAGCCCCAGGACTAAACAAAACAAACAACAACAAAACCCTTCTAACAAGCTTCCAACCTTTACCATGTATGTATAGAACTAACCTTCCCAAAAGGCAAGTGTGGTGTCACAAGCCTATAATTAAGACTGGCGGGTTGGAGGGCAATGTAGACTATATAATATATCTAAAAAACAAAAAAGAGGGATTGAAGGCATGGCTCAGGTCATAGGTAGCGTACCAGCCACTGAGTGAAAGCATCAGATATTGAGGGTGAGTCTTGGTCTTGGACCAAATAAAGAAAAGAAAAGGGACAGAAGAGGAGCAGAAGAGAGGTGAAGGGAGGAGGAAAGAAGAGGGAATTATAGCAGAGTCAGGAGAATAGAGACTTTAAGGTCAGACTGAGCTACAGAAAATATCTTGAGGGAAAAAAAAGAAAGATAAAGAAAGAAGCCTAAACAAATAAACAATGAAAACAATGGTCTCCCAAACTGTTGGCCCCAAGAAAAGTATGCTTGCTTGAGCTCCCTGCTAGTCTAGGGCACAGGGATTCACCTTGAGCTTGTCTCAAAGGCCTTTTCGGCTTACCTCTTCTTTAAGTCCTTTGGAATGGAATGCACATGGGCAACCCCATTCCCTAACCAGCTGGCAGCTATGCCAACACTAGCCTGACTCTCCACCCCACATGTCACCACCACCACCAGTCTAATAGCCTCAACATAGATCACTTCCTGCCTCCCATAATCTCACTTAACACCTGAAGATACCCACTGCAGTTCCAGGAAACAGAGGGAAGAGAAGCTTCTGGAAAGGATGAGAGGCTCAGAATGAGGGTAGAAAACGCAATGTGGCTGTGAGGAAGTTGGCACACAAACCAAAGGAGCCAACTCTTTGGTGGATTTTTAGGGGGCACCAAGTTAAGAATGTGCCATCTAGGGCTGGGATGGTGGCTCAGTGGTAGAGCGCTTGCCTTGCATGCCTGAGGCCCTGGGTTCGATTCCTCAGCACCACATAAGCAAAAAGAAAAAAGCCGGAAGTGG
>NW_012267284.1:976041-976757 GCF_000151885.1 Dipodomys ordii
AAAAAAAAAAAGAAAGAAAAGAAAAGAAAAAAAAAACTGGCTAGGAACTGGTTCTTCTGGTTCTTCATGTTTATAATTCCAGCTATTCTGGAGGATGAGGTCTGGACAACATGACATCATGGCTCAAAGCCAGCCCCAGAAGAAAAAAATTGGGGAGACTTTTTTTTTATTGCCAGTCCTGGGGCTTGAACTCAGTCAGGTCCTGGGCACTGTCCCTGAGTTTGTTTGCTCAAGGCTAGCATTCTACCACTTGAGCCACAGTGTCACTTTGGCTTTTTCTGTTTATATGGTACTGAGGAATGGAACCCAAGGCTTCATGCATGCTAGGCATGCACTCTACCACTAAGCCACATCCCTAGCCCCTCTGAGAGACTCTTATCTCCAATTAAACAGCAAAAACCTGAAAGTCAGGCTGGGAAGGTGGCTCAGAGGTAGAGCGCTTGCCTTGCACGCATGAGGCCCTGGGTTCGATTCCTTAGCACCCCATAAGCAAAAAGAAAAAAGCTGGAAGTGGTGCTATGGCTCAAGTGGTAGAGCGCTAGCCTTGAGCTGAAGAGCTGAGGAACAGGGCCCAGGCCCAGAGTTCAGACCCCACGACAGGACCGCCCCCCCCAAAAAATAAACAAAACCTGAAAGTGGAAGTGTATGGCTCAAGTGGTAGAACACTAGTTTGTATGCAATTTTAAATTATACTCATAATTCACATGATTTTTTTT
>NW_012267284.1:977993-979997 GCF_000151885.1 Dipodomys ordii
ACCCCACCCAATAAAAAAAGCCCGTGCATGGAGTTGGAGGGTGTGGTGGGTGTTTGCTCAGTGCCAAGGTGGCCCTGACCTGTCAGTCTGTTTCTAGATGCTTGGTGTGAAATATAGTTTTGTCTGACTTTCACTTTGTTTCAATCTCGTTCCTTTGATCACAGACCCCCAGTATTGGGGGGCCACCTCAATATCTTGGCAGTCCCACTGGTGAGCAATTGGATGCAATATTGCTCCCCAGGGCTGGAGTGGACGCAGTGACAGAGCCGCTGGGTCTTTGTCTTTGTGGTGTCCGTTGTGTTCGTCATGTTTGAAGAAATGGGGCAGAAAGGTAGTAAGGAATCTGTGATACCCCTAGACCTTGTCCTTCATTTTAAAGACTTCCAGAAAAAACTGCTAGTTCTGCTAAGAAAGAAAGAAAGAGAGAGGAAAGAAGGAAGGAAGGAAGGAAGGAAGAAAGGAAGGAAGGAAGGAAGGAAGGAAGGAAGGAAGGAAGGGAGGGAGGGAGGGAGGGAGGGAGGAAGAGAGAGAAAGAAAGAAAGGAAATGAAGGGAAAGGAAAGTTGCAAGAACAGCATCAGGAATACCCAGTTGGTTTTCTTTCACCTGAAATACGTCCTAGGCCTAGCCCCCTCCCCCTCTCTGTTCTGTGAGTGTGTGTGCGTGTGTGCGTGCGTGTGTGTGTGTGTGTGTCTTGTTTTGTGGAGAAAGGATCTTATTAGCCTAGTCTGGCCTTGATCCTTCAATCTTCCACCATCTCTGGGGTGCTTGGATTACATGTGCCACCACATCTGACTCTTTTTCTTTCTTTCTTTCTTTAATATTCAAAGAGTACAGACCAATCTCAAATTGTGCCTTTTCTTTTTCTTTGCGGGGGGGGTTATTTGTTTACTCAATAATACTCATATTAAGTCTACAGATAAACTAAGAGATACCTATTCAAGACAGTGAAGCTGTAGTCATCATTGCTAAATAAACTCATTTGACTACTGTAAGAAATGAGAAGTGAACGAGAGTGACTAACACAAGGTCAAGGCTTTATTGGAGGGTAGACCTGCCTGACTGCTCCAAGCAGGGATGGACGCAGCAGCCATGGACAGGGATGGGCAGAATTTAAAGAAAATTTTAGGGGAAAGTTACATGGGTCATATTACATGGACTATGGGAATTTGGAGGTAGCGTCAGTTCTGAGAAGTATCATGAAGGGGTTGTATTGCCTATAGGAATTGGTGGTGGGGTGGGGAGAGTCACATTCTGAGAAGTGTAACAAGACTGTTGCAACTGGAGCAGAAATTTGTACTTCACACTGGGAAAACAATACAACATTGGGGAAATAGAAACTTAACAGATTTTTGTAAGCAAGTGGGGACACAGGGCAGGGCCTTAATCAGCAAGCTAACCTGAGACCTTAGAACTATGTTTGTCCTTGTGTTATAAATATGCTCGCCAACAACCACTGGAATAACAACAAGAGACACAAAAATAAAGAATTGTCTCAACAAGGTGAAATTTGCTTCTGCAGAAGGGTGCACCATCAGCCAAAAATCTGGCAATCAAGTACCCCAGCCCTGTATTATTATTATTATTATTTTTATTATTGTCTATTATTGTCAGTTGTGGGGCCTGAACTCTGAGCCTGAGTGCTGTCCCTCAGCTCTTCAGCTCAAGGCTAGCGCTCTACAACTTGAGCCACAGCCTCACTTCCGTCTTTTTCTGCTTATGTCGTGCTGAGGAATCAAACCCAAGGCCTCAAGCATGCAAGGCAAGCACTCTGCCACTGAGCCACCTTCCCAGCCCCCAGCCCTGTATTTTAAAGATTCTAGACAGTATGCACACTTCCGTTGTCCAAGTATTGGATAGACTTTTCCTTTCAGGGAGGGAGGGAGGGAGAGAGAGAGAGAGAGAGAGCGAGAATGTGTGTGTGTGTTTGTGGGTGTCTAATACAGCTTGTCTTCAGGGCCTAGGGGATGTCCCTTAACTTTTTTTTTTTTTTTTTTTTTTTTGC
>NW_012267284.1:980047-1009595 GCF_000151885.1 Dipodomys ordii
TTTTTTGGTTGCAGGGCTTGAACTCTGTCCCTCAGCTCTTCAGCTGAAGGTGAGTGCTCTACCACTTGTGCCACAGTGCTACTTCTGGTTTTCTGGTGGTTACTTGGAGATAAGTGTCTCATGGACTTTGCTGCCTGGGCTGGCTTTGAACCTCAACCCTCAGATCTCAGCCTCCTGATTAGCTCAGATTACAGGCTTGAGCAACCAGTGCCTGGCTTCCTTTAGCTTTTTTTGGGGGGGGGGGTCCAGTCGTGGGGCCTAAACTCTGGGCCTGGGCACTGTCCCTCAGCTCTTCAGCTCAAGGCTAGCACGCTACCACTTGAGCCACAGCTCCACTTCTGGCTTTTTTTCTTTTTTCTTATGTGGTGCTGAGGAATCAAACCCAGGGCCTCATGCATGCAAGGCAAGTGCTCTACCACTGAGCCACCTTCCCAGCCCCATCCTTTAGCTTTTTTACTTAAGGATGGTGGTCCACCACTTGAGCCATAGCTCTACTTCAGGATATTTTCTGTGTGAGAGTCTGCCAGTCTTGGAGCTTGAACTCAGGGCACAGTCAGTGTCCCTGAGTTTTTGTGTTCAAGGCTAGCACTCTATCACTTGAGCCACAGCTCCACTTCCCACTTTTTGGTGTTTAATTGGAGATGAGTCTCCCTGGTTTTCCTTGTGTGGGCTGGTTTTGAACCTCTGTTCTTGGATCTCAGTCTCTCCTGAGTGGTTAGGATTAGAAGCACAAAGCACCAGCAACCAGCCTTCCCAGATTGTTTTTTGAGGTTACAACTCTTTGTGTGTGTGTGTGTGTGTGTGTGTGTGTGTGTGTGTGTGAGTCATGGGGCTTGAACTCTTGGCCTGGGCGCTGTCCCTTACCTCTTCAGATCAAGATGAGCACTCTACCACTTGAGCTACAGTGCCACTTCCGGTTTTCTGGTGGTTTACTGAAGATAAGAGTCTCATGGACTTTCCTGTCTGGGCTGGCTTTGAACCACAATCCTCAAATCTCAGCCTCCTGAGTAGCTAGGGTTATAGGCATGAGCCACTGGCGCCCTGCTGAGGTTACAACTTGTTAGTCAGGGAACCTTACCCACACTGGGCAGAGCCAAGTGAGGGGCTACTCCAAGTGAGAGGCCGTACCCCAGCATCACTGGAAGAGGTGGTAGTGGAGTGTGATTCCCCGGGAGTCATCCAGCTCCAACAAGTGGAGGGACCTATCCAGGTAGATTTTATTTGAAAACGGACTCAGTGATTGGGCCAAGGGTTAAGGACGCAGACAATGGAGACCAAAAAACAAAGCAAAACAAAACAACTACAACAAAAAACCCAAGACCAGTTATATGGGGAAAAAAATGGAGAAGCCACATTTTGAAAGATCAAATCGAGAGACTTTATTAAAGGCCAGTGGTGACTGCATGGTGGGCTCCTGTCTCAAAGACCAGTGGCCCAGAAAAGAGCTAGCACACAAGTTTTAAAGACAAAAATCACATATTTGGGGCGAAGACCAAGCCTTAACAGTCTTCATAAAAGTGTCATACTAAGTAAGGAGGTCAGGTCTGACTGGTGCCATCTTGGCCACATGGTGGAGTGTAGGATCTTGTCTTCATGCTGGGGTAAAAAAAAACCCTGCCCATCACCTTCCTCCCAGGTAATGACACTGTCATTACAGTGCCTGGGACTGGGAATTTTCTGAGGATCTGCCCCTTGCGCCGACCTATTTAGGTCCAGACCAGCCTAGCGCCAGGAGGTGATGCCATGTGTGTCTCTCTGTTTGTGTCCTGTGTCCTGTCTCCTGGCTCTTCTCCAGTCATCATGAAGTCCCAATTCAGCCCTCCATAGAAGCTGAATTGGCTTGTTGGTATTTTTTTTTATTTATTTCCTTTTTAGCACATTTCCTATCCGTGCTATGTGTATTTGTGTGCTGCAGGCCTTTGTAACAACTGACAGCCTGCAGCCTGTTAACTGTATAATAAAGACTCCAATATTTTATATTTCAAAATGTGGCTACTGGGATGATTCACCTTACAACATTACATAGGCAGAGAACTCTAATGAAAGTGTTATACATAGGCAAAACCAACTATCCAGGGGAACAACAAAGGACAATCAGGACCCCAATTATCTGGGGTCCAACAACTTATGACATATCTGCAATCCAAAGGGTGTCCTCAATAGCCTCTACAGTTCTCAGAAAGTTCCCATCTTCTAGTAACTTCTATCAAGATGCCAAGATGGCATTACTTAGACTCACTATCCTTATTTCAAAACAACTCTCTCCTTTTTATTTTTTCATTAAAGGTAGCTACCATTAGGCAAACAGACCATGTAACAAATACTTATCTTTTAACAATAATCCCATAGACTTTTAAAAAAATGATACAGCCAGGTATGGTGGCAGACACCTTTAGTCCCAATTAGTCAAAAGGCTAAAGTAGGATCACTGGCTAGTCTGACCAACTTAGTGAGATTCTCAACTTGAAAACAAACAAACAAACAAAAACAGGCATCAGTTGTTCATGTTTATATCTTAGCTACTCAGGAGTCTGAGATCTGATGATCATGGCTTAAAATCAGATGGGGCAGGAAAGTTTTGAGCCTCATTTTTTTTTTTTTTGCTAGTCCTGGAGCTTGAACTCAGGGCCTGGGCACTGTCCCTGAGCTTCTTTTGCTTAAGGTTAGCACTCCACCATTTGAGCTACAGTGCCACTTCCAGCGTTTTATGTTTATTTATTACTGAGGAATTGAACCCAGGGCTATCTGCATGCTTGGCAAGCACTCTATCACCAAGCCACATTCCCAGCCTCTGAGACTCTTATCTCCAATCAACTACCAAAAAACTGGAAGTGGGGGGCTGGGAAGATGACTCAGTGGTAGAGTGCTTGCCTTGCATGCATGAGGCCCTGGGTTCGATTCCTCAGCACCATATAATCAGAAAAAGCTGGAAATGGTGCTGTGGCTCGAGTGGTAGAGTGCTAGCCCTGAGCTGAAGAGCTGAGGGACAGTGTCCAGGCCCCATGACTGACAAAAAAAAAACAAAAAAAAACCCAAAAAACTGGAAGTGGAACTGTGGTTCAAGAGACAGAGTGGGAAAAAAAAAAAAAAAGCACCAGCCTGGAGTGAAAAAGCTAAGGGACAGCACCCAAGCACTGAGTTCAAGCACCGATACTGGCACAAGAAAAAAAAAAGAATATGACATTAGACTGACACATCCCCTCTCCACTCACCTGGGCCCCTGCTATCTGCCACTCCAATTGTTAGGTCTGCCTGGGGGAACAGCCCTTCTTCTTCACCTGTCTGAAACCAGTAATCACCTAACTTCACCTATCAATCACCTGACTGTTCTCCTGGGCAGACCTAACACCAAATAGCAATTACCCTCCAGATAACCATTCTTCCAGAATCTCCTTTTATTTCATGCACATAGTATATTAGTCATTTTACAGAAATGTAAGCATGAACTGGAAACTGATGAAAGTGAACTACACAACTCATGGGTGGAGATGGGAGGGAGGGAATGGGAGAGAGTGAGGGAACAGATGATACTGTATGATAGGAAATACATTTATTACCTGACTCATGTAAATGTAACTCTTCTGTACATCACTTCTATAATAACAATAAAGTAAATTTTAAAAATGTGTCTGATAAATTTATTCAACTGTAAATCTGTTTTCTCAGGACAGAATTGCTGCCTAGAATTCAGCTTCATGGATTCACTATTAACCCACACTCTTCCACACACCCTTATAAGTTTCTCTCTAGGACTTTGTGTGTTTGCCAGTTCTGAGGCTTGAACTCAGGGCTTCCTCCTTGTCACTTGACCTTTTCCACTCAAGGCCTGTGCTCTACCACTGGGAGCTCCACTACCCCTTCTGGCTTTTGGCTGTACTTATTTGCTCTGGCTGGCTTTGAACTTGGTTTCTCAGATCTCAGCTTCCTAAGTAGCTAGGATTAAAGGAGTTAGCAACCAGGGCCCCAATACTGCTTGTAGTTTTGCTATCATATTTGGCTAGCTCCCACCTTTATTCCCTTTTAAGATCTCTGTTCCTCCTCTTCCTCCTCCTCCTCCTCTTCCTCCTCCTTCTATTTTTATTTTTTTGTTGGTCCTGGGGCTTGAACTCAGGGCCTAGGCTCCTGGAGCTTCTTTTGTTCAAGGCTAGTACTCTACCACTTGAACCACAGCACCACTTCCAGCTTTTTTCTGAGTAGTTTATTGGTGGTAAGAGTCTCATAAACTTTCCTGTCTGGGCTGGATTTGAATTGCAATCCTGATTTCAGCCTCCTGAACAGCTAGGATTATAGGTGTGAGTCTCTGATGCCTAGTATTTAAGATCTCTTTTGATATTTGGAGTCCAGGACTCTAGTCCATTCTGACAACACAATGTCATGTGTAGATAGCTAATTATATGTTTCCCTCCCTACCCCCCCACCCCCATATACTATGATAGGTTAGGTATTTCCATAGAGAAACAGATGTTTGTTTGTTTGTTTTTTTACAGTCCTGGGGCTTGAACTCAGGGCCTGGGCACTGTCCCTGAGTTTCTTTAGCTCAAAGCTAGTACTCTACCATTTGAGCCACAGCACCACTTCTGGCTTTTTCTGTGTATGTGATACTGAGGAATGGAACGCAGGGCTTCATACATGCTTGGCAAGCATTCTACTACTGAGCCACATTCCTAGCCCTAGGTGTATTTCTTGTATCACACCACAGAAGAGTAAGACAAAAATTAATTGTCAACCAAGCTTCAAGAGAGTTGCTACCTAAAATGAAGATCTAGATAGAAAATGTAGACTTTCTGACTCAATTTACATTATCCTGAATAGTTTATTTTTCAGGCAAAGGCAAAGGAGTCTAAACTAGATGGGAGCTTCTAACTCTCTACAGAAAAGCCTAAATGGCATATGGATACCTATCTGGTATTTGGCTGATTTTGAAATCCTTTGAGTAGCAGCTAACTACTTCTATTCCTCAATAGGATTAATTTAAAAAGAATTACTTAGCTTTGGTGCCCCCTGGTGGTCTGGTTTTGCGGTTTGCTTTTTTTTTTTTTTGGTTGGTCCTGGGGCTTGAACTCTGGGCCTGGGTGATGTCCTTGTACTACTTCAGCTAAAGGCGAATGCTCTACCGCTTGAGTCACAGCACCACTTCCAGTTTTCTAGTGGTTTTATTGGAGATAAGGGTCTCTAGGATTACAGGCGTGAACCACTGGCACCTGGTGCTTTTTTTTTTTTTTAAACTGAAGTTTTCCCATTGCTGAGCGTCCTCAGCCAGCAAGATAGGATGCCAGCAGAGTTGAGGGTCAGATGGACTCCTGGCAGGGCTAGATTTGTCTCTTCTACATGGTGTTGGATGCACACCCATAGAAGTTGGCTGTCAGGCAAGGAGAGGGAAAAAAAATCTTCATGGAAACCTCTAGAAGAGAAGCTAGTATGAGTAAGGAGGTTAACATGAGAACACCAGAGACTGATATTAAAAGGGGAAGGATTTACTTCCCTATTCCCTTAAGTCCTTGTAACAGTAAGAATTCTCTTACAATAACAATGTTCAGAAAAAAACAATGTTCAGAAAAATATAAAAGACAAAAGAGGCCCTGTGTTTTGAGAATAGAAGGATTCAAAGTGATCAGAGGCACTGGAAATTTAAGTTTTTCTCCCCCTGGAGGAATGGGATAAGCTGGGTGTGGGACGTCTGGCTTCTGGGAGGTCCTGTATATCAACCAAGCTTTGGGTGTTTCGTTTTGTGTGTGTGCTAGTCCTAGGGCTTGAACTGATTGTTCTGTCCCTGAGCTTGTTCTGCCCAAGGCTAGTGATCTACCACTTGAGCCACAGCTCTATTTCTGGATTTTTGATGGTTAATTGGAGATAATAGTCTTATGGTTTTTCCTGAATAGTTTGACTTTGAGCTGTGATCCTCAGATCTCAGCTTCCTGAGTAGCTAGGATTACAGGTGTGAGCCTGGCACCTGGTTTAGGCCTGGGCTCTTGGCAGCATTTTCCCTCTGGTTAGGAAGGAGCCTGCTCTGACTCTGGCTTTAATTTGTACTTTCTCTGGGACCTTGTTAGATTTTAGGAAACAGCATTTAGCATGCTCACTGTTTGATACCACCCTGTTCTATATGGCCTGTCATCCACAGCTCAGGACCTGGGGGGAAGGTGGCTAGGTGGGTGAATGGGCAAAGCTCACTTTTGCTGCCTTGGCCTCATCCCAGGCCACTTCCTCCTTGAGCCTCAGGGTCCTCAGTTATGAAATGCATCCTTGTAGGGCCTAGGAATCAAATGAAACATTCAATGTAAATGGTCATGTGTAAACTGGAAAGTGTGCCTGGCAAGTACTTCAATTTGGTGTGAGAAAAGTGAGGGCTTCCAGATGTTGTGACACATTGCAAATGAGATTCAGCACCTATGAGGGCCCAAGCCCCTGTGGCCAGCCCCTGGCTGGTCTGCACTCTGGGTCAGCCCCATTGGGTCTTTACTCTTCTTCTTCTTTTTTTTCCCCTGTCAGTCATGGGGCCTGGCTGCTGTCCCTCAGCTCTTCAGTTCAAGGTGAGCGATCTACCACTTGAGCCACAGCACCACTTCTGGCTTTTTCTGCCTATGTGGTGCTGAGGAATCAAACCCAGGGCCTCAAGATGAAAGGCAAGCACTCTACCACTGAGCCACCTTCCCAGCCAAAAAGGTGTCTATTTTGTGTTTTTTTGTGTGTGTGTGTGTGGGGATCCGGTCGTGGGGCCTGAACTCTGGGCCTGGGCACTGTCCCTCAGCTCTTCAGCTCAAGGCTAGCGCTCTACCACTTGAGCCACAGCGCCACTTCCGGCTTTTTTCTTTTTGCTTATGTGGTGCTGAGGAATCGAACCCAGGGCCTCAGGCATGCAAGGCAAGTGCTCTACCACTTAGCCACCTTCCCAGCCCAAGGTGTATATTTTCATACAGTGGAGGAAAGGATTTTTTTTTCTTTCTTTTTTGTTGGTTGTGGGGCCTGAACTCTGGACTGGGTGCTGTCCCTCAGTTCTTCAGCGCAAGGGTAGTGCTCTACCACTTGAGCCACAGCGCCACTTCTGGCTTTTTCTGCTTATGTGGTGCTGAGGAATCGAACCCAGGGCCTCATGCATGCAAGGCAAGCGCTCTACCACTAAGCCACCTTCCTAGCCCGGAAAGGATTTTTGTGCTGCTTTTTGATAAGGAACTAGAACTCACCGCATCTGGTCCAGGCGGCTGGCAGTTATGCTATTTTCTGTAGGTGACTATGGTGAAATCTGCAGTAGAAACATTGACTTGAACTAATTTTAGTAAATAGTCCAACGATTTTAGTAAATAGTAAAATAGATTGTGATATCGTATACTTTGGAGTTAGATAAATAAAGACTTATTTGAAAGCCTCAAAAACAATAGAAAAGAAGCTGGGTGCTTAACTCCTCTCCTGAGTAGTAAGATCACAGTTCTAAGCCAGCAAGGGCGGAGAGTCTGGGAGACTTTTATCTCCAAGTAAACCACAGAAAAAGCCGGGAGGGGCGCCGTGGCTCCAGTGGTGGAGCCAGCCTTGAGCAAGAGTTGTTCAGGAACCGCGCCTGGGCCCAGAGCACCAGAGTCAGGACTCGCCCTGAAGCCAGCCACGCCCCCTAGCCCAGAGTCCGGCTTTAGCAGCTGGACACGCCCCCAAGTGCGTGGCTCCGCCCTTTGGGCTGCGCGCTGGGTGACGCCGTGGCGCCGTCGCGCAGACGCGGTGGCCGCCATTACTCCGACACTCCCCGCGGCTCACTGCGCTCTGGGTTGATGGAATTAAATGCACTTCAGCGTGACTTCAGCAGAGGGCCAGGGAAAGGTGCCGTGGAGAACGACCGTCCCTGAGGAGTTAGCTTCCGGCTTTCCTGGTCACGTGACCCGCCGTGGCCCCGGCCCAGCCAGCAGGCCTTGACGTTGCTAGGCTACCGCGTCCGCGTTCGGCTCCGCTGGATGGATCAGTATTGCATCCTGGGCCGCATCGGGGAGGGCGCGCACGGCATCGTCTTCAAGGCCAAGCATGTGGAAGTGAGGCGGCTTGGGGAGCGGGTCCTCATCTTCCTCCGCCCCGTTCCCTAGGCTACTGCCCCCCAGGACAGCTGTGGACCTGCTGACGACGTCTAGTCTATCTCTTTGCCCCGCTCCCCTACCCCCATCCCCGCCCCATCTTACGGGTGATTTCCTTACCCAGTCCCGGGATGGTCTCAAGCCCGTTCCTCTGCACGCTTCGGGAACGCGCGCTCTGGAGGAGAGGCTGGGGGCAGCGGGGCAGGGTGGCCCCTCTCCTCCAAAGATAGATAGCTGTCTCTCCCCCCACCCCCCACCCCCACCTCCTTCCTCTCTTTACCCCCTCTTTCCCAGCCCGGAGTGGACTGGCAGTGTGTGTGTGCTCTTTTCTGCACAGACTGGCGAAATCGTTGCCCTTAAGAAGGTAGCCTTGAGGCGGCTGGAGGATGGCATCCCCAACCAGGCATTGCGGGAGATCAAGGCTCTGCAGGAGATCGAGGACAATCAGTATGTAAGTCAGGGCTGAGCTGGGCGAGGGGACAGCCGGTTCTGAAGCGTTGCTTTCTTGCATTCTTCCCTCATCCCCACTTCTTCCTGCTTTCTGCCCACTTTACACAGGCCTTCAGGGATCCCTCCAACCCACTCCACTTTGCACAGCCATTAGCTTTCTTGTTCCTGTCTACCTTGTTGACTTTTCCCTCATTCTCCTAATTTATTCCTCATTCCTTCAGTTGCATTCCGTGGTGATTTGTGCGTGTGAATGCACTGGTACCAGCACTGGAACTTAGGACCTAGGCGCCGTCCCTTAGCTTTTTTCACTCAAGGCTGGTGCTCTACCAGTTGAGTCACACAACTACTTCTGGTTTTTGCTGATAAATTGGAGCTAAGAATCTCACAGACTTTTCTGTCCAGGTTAAACATCAAACCATGATCATCTGATCTCAGCCTCCTAAGATTGCAGGCATGAGCCACCAGTACCCAGTGGTTTGTTTTGCATGCTTCAGATTGGACCCAGGGCCTCATTCATGCTAAGCAAGTCTCTATCTCTAAGCACACCCATTCCTAGTGTTACTTGTAATGATAATTAGCTCCCCAACTCACTGGGGTTTGAACTCTGGGTCTCATGCTCTTGCTTAACTTTTTGGCTCAAGGTTGGTACCCTGCCACTTAAGCCACAGCTCCTTTTCCAGATTTTTGCTGGTTAATCTCAAGGACTTTCCTTCCTAGACTGGCTTTGAACCCATGATCCTCATGAATACCTAGGTTTACAGGCGTGAGCCACTAGTGCCCAGCTTCCCACTGTGCTTTTTTTAAGCTGTATTATTAGATTCTCATTACTTGCCAGGGTGCTTATTAATTTTTTTTCTCAATCAAGAGGAGGAAGTTACATCATTATTTCCTGGGCTCTTAGCTGATAGGTGAAGCCTCTAGCTCAATCTGATTGAGAAGTACAGATGTCTTCCTTTGAGCCTCCTGTAAGTTCTGCCTGTGTAGGACACTGAGAGGAAATGGTCCTGGCTCTTGAGAACTTAAGTATAATGGAGACAGAAGTGATAGAGTTCACCACTTGGCATCATATGTGCAGTGACAGGGAAGGGGTATGGGGACAGAGGAGGAATCTTACACCCCAACAATATTATTCTCTATTTTTTTTTTTTTTTGTCAGTTGTGGGGCCTCGGCACTGTCCCTGAGCATTTCAGCTCAAGGTGAGCACTCTGCCTCTTGAGCCACAGCACCACTTCCAGTTTTCTGGAGGTTAATTAGATATAAGAGTTTCACGGACTTTCATGCCCAGGCTGGCTTTGAACCACTATCCTCAGATCTCAGCCTCCTGAGTAGCTAGGATTACAGACATGAGCCACCAGCGCCCAGCTGCATTTTATTCTTTATGCTGTTCTACGTCAGAGTAGAGAATATACTTGACTTCCCAGTCTTGTTATTCTGTGGAGATGCTGGTGATAGATTGGGTGACAGAAGCATATTATAAGACTTTAATGTGTCCATGATTTTGTATGAAAATGTTAGCTATATGAATATGAATCAGTATACCTTATATGTTGTAAAATCTGGTATCATCTGCTTCAAGATGAACTTCAGGTAGTAAGAATTTAAATTTTCCTTTGTAGTTGTATAGTATCTGAATATATGAATGTGTTTTGATCAGTAAAATGAGTACATACTACCAGAAAAATCAGAAAATTGTAATAAGGCCCTTCTTTTTTTTTCCATCATGGGGCTGGACCTCATGGCCTGGCCACTGTTCCTGAGCTTTTGTGCTCAAAGCTAGTGCTCTACCATTTTGAGCCATAGTACCACTTCTGGTTTTCTGGTGGCTAACTGGAGATAAGAGTCTTTCAGTCTTTCCTTCCCGAGCTGGCATTGAACTGTAATCCTCAAATATCAGTCTCCTGCACAGCTAGGATTACAGACATGAGCCACCAGCACCCAGTGCCATTCAGGCATCTGAGGAAAGTAGAGGGCTTCCAGGAATTCACATGTGGATATGTGGAGAGAGAGAGAGATCCATAAGGATGCTAATGATATGGTCACTGCATCTGTTGGTATGCAGTCCTAATGGTTCCATCTTAAAATATATTGCAGATTTGTCCCCAGCACAGATTACTGTCACCACTAACCACTAATCCCTGCAGTAGGATGCCTAAGAAGTGACCAGCACTAGTATAAACTCTAGAAGCACAGACATAAACGATATTCCATTCTCATATCTCTCTAGCCTCTGTACTAGCCTTAGAACCTTGCACTTGTTGTCTTAGTCAGACTTCTGCCCAGATCTCTGAATAACTGGCTCCTACTGAGTCAGAGTTCACTCCATCTAAATACATTATGGCTTTTTCCACTGTTGCAAAAGCACCCTGCTCTCTAGTATTTATATATCTGTTCCTATACCTTCTAGAACCTGAACATATTTCTGTCTGTTGATCAATTTGTTGATTATTTGTCCCCTGTGCTGTGAGCTCCAGAGAGCACACTGCCCTGTGGAGCCTGGCCCTACAAAACTGGTAGTGCCAGTGTAGGATGTATCTTCATCTGTCCCAGCACCAGAGAAGATATGTCCTGGGTTTCCATCCCTGGGTGGTGGAATTTAATGGCCCCAGAGGAAGCATGAGACAATCTGTGCTCTGCAGATGGTTTTCAGAAGGATTGGCTGGATTGAGTGGTCAGATGTTGCCTACCAAGTTACCTTCTTCTAACCTTTTTACTATTAGTGGAGAGTTAGAATGACCTCTCTGGCTCTGAACTATATTTATTTGCTTGCTTGCTTGCTTCCTTCCTTCCTTCCTTCCTTCCCTCCTTCTTTCCTCCCTCCCTTCCTTTCTCCCTCTCCCTCCCTTTGTCTCTCTGTCTCTCTCTTTGTCTGTCTTTGTCTGTCTCTGTCTCTCTCTGTCTCTGTCTCTCTCTGTTTCTCTCTGTCTCTCTCTGTCTCTCTCTCTCTTTCTCTCTCTCTCTCTCTTTGAGCAAGTCTGGGGCTTGAACTTTGGGATTACAAATGAACCACTGGCATGGGGCCCATGTTGCTTTCTTGGTCTTCCTGGGCCTTTTGTCAGGGAACTGGCTCCAGTTACAGGGTTGCAGAGGAGGTCTGGTGAAATGAGTATGGGGGCTGACAGAATGCCTTCCCTCAGGTGGTGCAGCTGAAGGCTGTGTTCCCGCATGGGGCAGGCTTTGTGCTGGCCTTCGAGTTCATGCTGTCTGATCTGGCTGAGGTGGTACGCCATGCCCAGAGACCACTGGCCCCAGCGCAAGTCAAGAGCTACCTACAGATGCTGCTCAAGGGTGTTGCCTTCTGCCATGCCAACAACATCGTGCATCGGGTCAGTCCCATTGTGGGCCAAGGTCAGGGGTAGCCCTTGAAGAAGGTATGCCCAAGAGGGTCAGAGCCAGCAGGTAAGCAGCCAGGGGCAAAGCTCTAGAACAGATAGCAGCTCAGGCTGCCCTGTAGAGTCAGTCTGCCAAGACCTCCCGTCCTACACTCCTGTAGGGGATTCAGAGGGACTGATGCTTCCTTTTGTATTCTCAGGACCTAAAACCTGCCAACCTACTTATCAGTGCTTCAGGCCAGCTCAAGATAGCTGACTTTGGTCTGGCCCGGGTCTTTTCACCTGATGGCAATCGCCTCTACACACACCAGGTGGCTACCAGGTAAGGGCTGGATCCCCTCTAACAATGTTTCTGGAGAAGAGATAGTCTGTGCTTTCTGTTCAGACATGGCTGAAATGAACTCAAGCAGTTTCCTGCAGACCAGTGGCCTGGCTGTGACCTCCAAGCCTCTTTTTTCCCCAGGTGGTACCGAGCCCCTGAGCTCCTATACGGTGCCCGCCAGTATGACCAGGGCGTTGACCTATGGTGAGTCTCCTAGGGACCCACGAGGGTAATGTGGGCCTTGGAGGAGTCCATCATTTTTGGGGAAGTCTACACTTTGGGTGTTTCTCATAGTGATTTTTCTTTTTTTTGAGCTGCTATTGGAGCTTGAACTCAGGGCCTGGGCACTGTCCCTTAGCTTTTTTTTTTTTTTTTTTTGCTCAAGGTTGGTGTTCTTTCACTTGAGCAACACCTCCACTTCCAGCTTTGTGGTGGTTAATTGGAGATAAAAGTCTTACAGACTTTTCTGCTGGGACTGGCTTCACACCTCAATCCTCAAATCTCAGCCTTCTTAAGTAGCTAGGATTACAGGCATGAGCCACTGGTACTCAGCTCCTATAGTAATGTTTTTTTAGCCGGATGGGAGACAGAGGAATAAAGTAACCCAATAGAGAAGCTTCTGGGCTTGCAGGGGAGTGGTTTGAGGCTCAGCACATGGACTTCCAGGGTGACATGTATAGGGGTTAAACTCTAGATTGAGATATGTCTGGGCTAGTCAGAGGCCTGTGTCACTGAGTTGGAGCTGTTTAGGATTTTCTCTTTCTTCTAGAGCTGAACCCTTTCACTGTACTGAGAGCTGTATACTTGGACTGGAAGACTCTGGGCCTTGACCCTGGTGGGGGGTGTTTGAACTGGTATGGTGGGTCTGTATCTCACAGGATGTGATCTAAAGCTACTTGGGGCTCTGTTTCCACAGGGCTGTGGGCTGCATCATGGGGGAGCTGTTAAATGGGTCTCCACTTTTCCCTGGAGAGAACGACATTGAACAGCTTTGCTGTGTGCTTCGTATCTTGGGGACCCCCAGCCCTCAAGTCTGGCCGGTTTGTAGGGACCCTTGGAGGGGAGGGTGTTAAGCAGGTTGGCTCCATTCCCAAATAAGAAGTGATGGCATCTTCTCTCACTTTCTCTCATGGCCCCAACCTCCCTTGTTTGACAGGGACCACTGTGGTGCCCCAGCAGGAGATTCCTTCCTCTTGCCCTCCTGGCAGCCAGGTCCTATCTTCTGCCTGATCCTACCCCAGGACCCACATGCTTAGTGGGCACTGGGAAGGGTAGGGGTGGATGCAGAGTGGGAGCGTGAATGATAGGGAATGGAGGGAGCCTGAGAATGTGAGGCTCCGAGAGCTCTGGGTGTGGAGCTGCTCTCAGAGACCCCTTCTTCCTCGCCCAGGAGATCACAGAGCTGCCCGACTACAACAAGATCTCCTTTAAGGAGCAGGCACCAATACCACTGGAGGAGGTGTTGCCTGACGCCTCTCCTCAGGCCTTGGACCTGCTGGGCCAGTTTCTCCTCTACCCTCCTCATCAGCGCATCTCTGCCTCCCAGGTAAGGAAAGAGCCTATGGCCACTGTCTCTTCCCTCAGCACCATCTCTTCTCACTCTCCCTGCCTTGTTGCCTTGTATTCAGCAACCTTGAGACCCATCAGGTCATCTCTCAGAACTCATAATGGAACTCAGCACTGGTGGCTCACATCTGTTATCCTAGTTGCCAGCCCAGGTAGAAAATTCTTTGAGACATTTTTTTTTTCTTTGAATTGTGCGGTCTTGGGTCTTGAACTCAAAGGGCCTACACACTGTCCCTAAGCTTTTTGCTCAAGGCTAGTACTCTACCACTGGAGCTATAACTCCACTTCTGGCTTTTTCTGAGTAGTTTATTGGAGATCAGAGTCTCACAGGCAGGAACTTTTCTGCCCAGGCTGGCTTTGAATGGCAATCCTCTGATCTCAGCCTCCTGAGTAGATAGGATTTCAGGCAGGAGACACCAGTGCTTGGCCTGAATCTCTCTAATCACCCACCCCAAAGCCAGAAGTAGAGTTGTGACTTAAGTAGTATAGCACTAGCCTTGAGTTTAAAAAAAACTCTGAAGGGACTGGGAAGGTGGCTCAGTGGTAGAGCGCTTGCCTTGCATGCTCAAGGCCCTGGGTTCAATTCCTCAGCACCACATAAGCAAAAAGAAAAAAGCCAGAAGTGGCGCTGTGGCTCAAGTGGTAGAGTGCTAGCCTTGAGCTGAAGAGCTGAGGGACAGCGCCCAGGCCCAGCGTTCCGGCCCCATGACCGGACCCAAAAAACAAACAAACAAACAAACAAAAACCTCTGAAACAACACTCAGGTCCTGATTTCCAGCACCAGTACTGGTACTGGCTCATAATGGGCCAGGACCTAAGAAGATAGAGGACTCAGGGTAGGTTCTACTTTTCATGAGCAAACTCCACTGGACATCCCAGCATTTCCTGTGAGGCTTCGGGAGAGCAAGGGTGATATATTGGGTCTCATAGGACTAGAGTACAAACTTTGTGGCAGGAAAGTCTCTGGGGACTAATGGCTTTTATCTCTTCAGCACTAAGTACTCAGCATGAGACCCAGGCCTGACAGATACTGAACAGCAATAGATACTGAGCTCCCCCAGCCTCTGAATCCCATCCCCACCCTCTAGTGGCAGCTGTGGCCCAACAGGGTCATATGAGTATGGTGGCAGTCCCTAGAGAGCCCGTAGATTTTTTCCCCCCTCTTCAGTGTGGGGCAAATTTAATTAAGCCTGAGGTGGCAGAGAAGAGTTGGCCTGCCAAAGAGAGAGACAATGAGCAGTAGCCTGGAGGAGCAAGGACAGGAAGGCTGGTCATGGCTAGAAGGCAGGGCAGGACATGAGCTGGCAGGCTTCACAGCCTGGCTCCTGGAATGCTTTTCAGTCAGTTCCAGACACCTTCAGTCTCCACTCTTAGTGGCCTCTCAGTGGGGCTCTGGCTGGTCACTTCTGACCTGGACCATCTTCTGGAAGTTGCATTTCTCCTTGTTCCATCGAATCTGTTCACCTGGCAGATAGAGTGACATTGTGTAAGCAGAGCAAGTCACCTTCCTCCTCTACCAAGGTTCTCCTGTGGCTTCTTACTTAGAGGAAAAGCCAGAATCCTTCTCCTGATCCTGCCTGCTGTTGGCCCCATGCCCACTCCTGTCCAGCCCCAGGGCCTCCCCTGGGTCTGTGCTCCTTTGCCTGCCTGTGAGCAATCTTCTTAGGCCTCCTGCAACTCAAGCTTGCCCTTCTCTCCAGTGGCCCTCACTATACTGTGTGTGTGTGTGTGTGTGTGTGTGTGTGTGTGTGTGTGTGTGTGTCTGTCTGTCTGTCTGTCTGTCTGTCTGTCTGTATGTCTGTATGCTGGTTATGGGGTTTGAACTCAGGACATGGGCATTTAGCTTTTTCGTACAAGGCTGGTACTCTACCACTTGGGTCACACAACTCTACTTCTGACTTTTTGCTAGTTAATTGGAGATAAGAGACTCATGGACTTGCCTGCCCGAGGCTGGCTTCAAAAAATAAACCTCAAATCTCAGCCTCCTGAGTAGCTAGGATTACAGCAAATACCTGTAGTCTAATCCTTCACCATTCTAAGTCCACCACCTCTCCAGTCTTCCTGTTTATTCTCTCTTCCTTTCCCAAGGACTGATCACTACTGGGCACGCTCTTTATTTTTTCATCTATCTGGTTTATTAACTCCCACCTCCACTATTGACAAGGTAAAGCTTGGTCTGTTTTGTACACCATTGTGTTCTCTGTAGGACAGTGCTTCAGACAAGTGGGCATCCAGCCAAGACTTGCTGAGTCAGCTGTGTGTGTGAGTCAGGTGGGGGTAGAGGTGGTGATGGCCTCCTTTGTTCCTCATTTGCCATCTCCAGGCCCTCCTGCACCAGTACTTCTTCACAGCTCCTCTGCCTGCCCACCCATCTGAGCTGCCAATTCCACAGCGTCCAGGGGGTCCTGCCCCCAAGGCCCATCCAGGGCCCCCCCATGTCCATGACTTCCATGTGGACCGGCCTCTTGAGGAGTCGCTGTTGAACCCGGAGCTGATTCGGCCCTTCATCCCAGAAGGGTGAGACCCTGACCCAGGTCCTGCCTGCCTGATGCCAGCTGTCTCTTGCCTGACTCCATCTTCTAAGACTTCTCTGTGGCCACACTGGATCCATTCCACACCTTGCCTTGCTCATTAGTCCCCTCAAGGGGTAGTCTCAAGGAGACAGAGGTGACTCTAACCAAAGAGATGAGG
Source organism: Dipodomys ordii (assembly GCF_000151885.1). Taxonomy (NCBI): domain Eukaryota; kingdom Metazoa; phylum Chordata; class Mammalia; order Rodentia; family Heteromyidae; genus Dipodomys; species Dipodomys ordii. The sequence goes on from NW_012267284.1 coordinate 996,458, forward strand.
ATGTCAATCCTTTGGCCAGCTGACTCAGCTGTCAGAAATAGTGAAGCTGTGGCTTAGAGCTGATTCTTGAGGCACTGCGTGCTGCTCAAAGACATTCCCGTAGGTTCCATCTGGGGGAGTTGCCAAGAGTAGGATGGCCTCATGGCAGAAAGTCAGCTGGGAAGGCGGGTTTGCTTTGGCTTGGGTCTCAAAAACAGGGAACTCTAGTTCAGTATTTAAAATGTACGTAAAATCTCCAAGTGGATCTGCCTGTGCCTGTGTTTCTAACAGAGGAAGTGGCAGAGGTGGCATTCTCCTGGCCCTGGGTTTTAGGGATTACGTAGAGGTGACTCTAGTCATGGCTACTTTTGTTAGAGGGCTTCCTGTGTGCTTCACATGACTGTTTACTTGGAATTGAAGTGGACAAAAATTGAGGCCTAGGGATGGACAGCTTGGGTGGTGATCCCGCAGCAGACCCGAAGCCACTCTCCAGATGGGGATGAGCCAGAGGCAGCTGTGCAAATAAGGGAACTGACATCCTTAGAATTTGTTCATTCAATAAATCTCAGTACAACCCATGTAGCTTGTTTATTCTTATTTCATACTAACTTGATAAAATGGTTCTAAAAAGTATATGGAAATACAAAGGAGAAGGAAGTAGAAGAGAATGAAAAGATACCACCTACCAGATATCAAGACTTAGGACAAGGTTATACATAATTAAGGATATTGGTTTAGGGATATGTCGTACTTCATCTTAGCAATCTTTTATTTTATTTTATTTTATTTATTTTGTCGTGGGGCTTGAACTCTGGTCTTGGGCACTGTCCCTGCACTCTTCAGCTTAAGGCGAGCACTTGAGCCACAGCGCCACTTCGGTTTTCAAGTGGTTTATTAGAGACAAGAGTCTCACAGACTTTCCTGCCCGGGCTGGCTTTGAACCATGATCCTCAGATCTCAGCCTCCTGAGAAGCTAGCTAGGGTTACAGGCAGGAGCCACCGGTGCTTGGCAACAATGTTTTAGTCTTAAAAACTTTTTTTTACAAGTAATTGGAATGAACTCAAGGTCTCATGATTATAAGGCAGGTGTTCTACCATTTAAAACATGCCATCAGCCTTTTTTACCTTGTTTTCTTTTTTCTTTTTTTTTAATTTTATTTTATTTGTGAACATACTGTACAGAGGGGTTACAATTGCATGGGCAGGATAATGCGTACATTTCTTACCAAGCATTGCAGCCTCCTCCTTTGTTTACCCTTCACATCACTTCCCAGCCTCCCCTCTCCCCCAGCTTGTTTTATTTTTTCAATTGGCTGTGGGCTTGAACTCAGGTTCTGGGCTCTGTCCTGAGCCACAGCTCCACTTCTGGTTTTCTGGTAGTTAATTGGAGATAAGAATCTTATAGACTTGACTGCCTGGGCTGGCTTTGAACTGCAATTCTCAGATCTCAGCTTCCTGAGTAGCTAGGATTATAGGCGTGAGCCACTGGTGCCCAACATCTTGGTTATATTTGAGGTTGGGTCTCACTTTATACTTGGGCTGTCTTAGGCTGTGATCCTTCTACTTCTGCATCCCCATGTCACTGGAAATGACAGGGATACTCAGTCATTGATTGAGATGGAATCGTCTCACAAACTTTTTTTTCCCTCCCTGGGGCTTGAACTCAGGGCCTGGGTCTGTTCCTGAGCCTCTTTGTGCTTAAGGCTAGCACCCTACCATTTGATCCACAGTTCCACTTCCCCCCACAGTCCTGTAGCTTGAACCTGACCTGGGCACTGTCCCTGAGCTTCTTTTGCTCAAGGCTAGTAGTCTATTGCTTGAGCCAAAGAGCCACTTCTGGCTTTTTCTGTTTATGTGGTACTGAAGAATCAAACCCAGGGCTTCATACATGCTAGGCAAGCACTCTACCAATAAACCACATTCCCAGCCCCCTCACAAACTTTTATGTAAGGCTGGCCTCAGACTCTGATCCCTGGTTCTCGAGCAGCTTGGGTTATAGGCTTGAGCCACTGTGCCCAGCAGTAATCCTTTATTTATTATTATTATTTTTGTGTGTGCTGGTGTTGGGGCTTAAACTCAGGGCCAGGACTCTCTCCCTTAACTGTTTTGCTCAAGGCTAGCACTCTTATCATATGAGCCACACTTGTATTTCCACATATTTGCTTGTTAATTGGAGACAAGAGTCTCATGGATTTTCCTGCCTGGCCTGGCTTTGTACTACAATTCTCAAATACAAGTCTCCTAAGTTGCTAGGATTATAGGCATGATCCATCAGTGCCTGGCTATAATCCTTTATTTTTAAAGTACTTTAGTTTTCATATACATACATTTTTCTGTGAGCATCTGACTAATAATAGCACTATGGCCATTTTGGCCTGTCAGTGAAGAAGGGAAGACTAAACACCAGATGTTCCTTTCAGGAAATTCTGATGCTTCTATGATCTGGCCTGTTTATTTCTCTGGCCATATCTTCTGTAGACTAAGCTCTGGTCAAACTCAGTTTCCTTTTTTTTGGGTCCAGTCGTGGGGCCTGAACTCTGGGCCTGGGCACTGTCCCTCAGCTCTTCAGCTCAAGGCTAGCGTTCTACCACTTGAGCCACAGCGCCACTTCCGGCTTTTTTTCTTTTTGCTTATGTGGTACTGAGGAATCGAACCCAGGGCCTCAGGCATGCAAGGCAAGCACTCTACCACTGAGCCACCTTCCCAGCCCTATCATAAAAGATTTTAAAAAGTTAGTTTATTTGGTGGCAGACTGATAAGCTATATCTACAAAACTTTTCTAACTATACATATAGGCACAGGAAGAGACAAGAATATACATAAGCAGCTGGGTGCTGGTGGTTCATACCTGTAATCCTAGCTACTCAGGATCATGGTTCAAAGCCAGCCCAGGCAGGAAAGTCCAGGAGACTCTTATCTCCAATAAACCACCAGAAAACCATAATTGGCACAATGGTACAAGTGGTAGAACACTAGCCTTGAACTGAATTGATGAGCGCACCCAGGCCCAAAGTTCAAGCCCCATGACCAACCAACCAAAAAAAAAAAAAGAAGAAGAATTTACATAGGCAACAACAGGAAACTAGGATTTCCAAGTTGTTTTCTAGGCATAGACTATTCTACAATTCTGCATGCTTAGGGCCCTACTAGTACTTTCTGGGAGTAAAAATAGAGTTAGAATAAAGTATGCAATATTCAGAGCTTCAGGAAAAATGGAAAAATATAGAAGGTATGTAGTGTGTATCTGGCACATAGTAAGATGGTAGTTTTAAACTAAAAATATCAGTAATTTAGATGTAAACAGAGTAAATGTTCTATCTGAGACAATGATTATCATCTCAAAAAAGGAAGTGAAGCTGGTATGTTTTGGCAGGGAGGGGCAAGGGATTGAGACAGTTATACTGTGCAATCCAGGCTGGCCTTAAATTCACAATCCTGCCTCAGCTTCCCTATTGCTGGGATTATAGTCATGTGCCTCATTTCCTGGAATTGCATTTTCAAGAGAAATCACATTTCTTAGAAATGTATTTTCAAGAGAGAAATATAAAATGCAAATACTAGAAATTTACAAATGAAAGGATAAAAATTGTATTTTTATATCAAACAGATTTTAAGGCAAAGAGAATAAGCAGGGGTAAACATTAAATTTTAATAGATATATTCAATGAGCTGGCAAAATTTGCTACATTTGTATGCACGTAACAATATAGTCTCATTGTTTGATGTTTTTGTTTTCTGAGACTTGGTCTTTGTGTTGCTAGGTTGGCCACAAGCTCGAGTCTTTAAATTTTGAGATAAATAGAAATAGTAAAAGAACTAAAAAGTTGGCTTAAAAATAGCCCTCTCAGGGGCTGGGAAGGTGGCTCAGTGGTAGAGTGCTTGCCTTGCATGCATGAGGCCCTGGGTTCAATTCCCCAGCACCACATAAGCAAAAAGAAAAAAAGCTGGAAGTGGTGCTGTGACTCAAGTGGTAGAGCGCTAGCCTTGAGCTGAAGAGCTCAGGGACAGCGCTGAGGCCCAGAGTTCAGGCCCTAAGACCGGACCCCCCCCCAAAAAAAAAATAGCCCTCTCAACAGGCGCTGGTGGCTCATGCCTATAATCTTAGCTACTCAGGAGGCTGAGATCTGAGGATCACAGTTTAAAGCCATACCGGGCAGGAAAGTCCCTGAGACTCTTATCTCCAATAAACCACTCAAAAAACCAGAGGTGTTGCTGTGGCTCAAGTGGTAGAGTGCTAGCCTTGAGCTGAAGGGCTGAGGGACAGTGCCCAGCCCCAGAGTTCAAGCCCCACGACTGACAAAAATAAAAATAAATAAAAACATAGCCCTCTCACAAAACAGCACAAGAAGAAAAAATAATATAAAAAAAAGGCAATTTGACCAAATAGGTAATCAAACTGACTTAATGGTATATATTCTTAAAAATCAACCCAGTCTTGAGAAGCCATCAGAAAAGACAATTCCAGTAGGGAACACTGCAACCTCAGGAGCTGAGCATCTAAAATATGGAAAAGGTCTTTTCTGAGAGATGAACAGTGCAAATAGAGACTTTCTAGAAGAGGGAGGAAGGAACTAGGAATAAGCAGACAACATGATCAAGATGGTTTTTCAGGAATGTTTATTGTCTACAAATTCTTGGATGAGCCATTAAAAGGACTACCTTTGTGCTTGTATAAGCTTAGAGATGCACCAAAGTTAAGAGTCTAAGGCACAAAGAAAATCCTTAGTGAAGTTTGGTCAAGACATTGAATAGGGCTGGGAAGGTGGCTTAGTGGTAGAGTGCTTGCCTTGCATGCATGAGGCCCTGGGTTCGATTCCTCAACACCACATAAGCAGAAAAAGCCGGAAGTGGGGTTGGGGCTCAAGTGGTAGAGTGCTAGTCTTGAGCTGAAGAGCTGACGGACAGCGCCCAGGCCCAGAGTTCAGGCCCCACAACCACTACCATCACCACCAACAAAAGACACTGAGTAATTAACCAACGTCATCTGGAATCTCAGCTACTAAGAAGGCTGAGTCAAGAGGATTACTAGGAGTTCCAGGCCAGCTAAGAATACTAATGTGGCACAAGTAGAGTATTTGCCTAGCATGAGTGAGGCCCTTAATTAGATCTCTATTACTACAGAAATAAGGCTGGAGGCTAGGCATATAGTTAGTGGTAGAATGTGTGCTTAGCATGCACAAGACCTAGTTTCAATTCTATTTTTTTTTTTTTTTTGGTCGGTCGTGGGGCTTGAAATCTGGGCTTGGGCTCTGTCATTGTGCTCTTCAGCTCAAGGCGAGCGCTCTATCACTTGAGCCAAAGCATCACTTCCAGTTTTCTAGTGGCTTATTGGAGATAAAAGTCTCAGGGACTTTCCTGCCCGGGCTGGCTTTGAACCACGATCCTCAGATCTCAGCCTCCTGAGTGGCTAGGATTACAGGTGTGAGCCACCAGCACCCAGCCTAGTTTCAATTCTTTGCATCAAAGAAGAAAAAGAAAAAGGCTGAAAATAATCTGTGCATCTACAACAATTTTTTATTTTTATTTATTTTTTTGCCAGTTCTGGGGCTTGAACTCATGGCCTGGGCACTGCCCTTGAGCTTTTTTGCTCAAGGCTAGCACTGTACCACTTGAGCCACAGCACCATTTCTAGCTTTTTCTCTTTATGTGGTACTGAGGAATCAAACCCAGGGCTTCATGCGTGCTAGACAAGCACTCCAGCACTAAGCCACGTTCCCAGCCCTACCACAATTTTACTAAAAGCATTTACATTTAACTAAATAGAAATAAAACAACAGAATAGAAAATTATGAAATGTAGAGCAACAAAGTTAAACATTCTTTTAAGAGTTAAATAACAAAATTTGGGTGATTGTTGATAAAGAGAAAGAGAAAAGGACAAATTCTCAATGTCAGCAACGTCAGAGTGCGGGCTGGGAAGGTGGCTCAGTGGTAGAGTGCTTGCCTTGCATGCATGAGGCCCTGGGGTCAACTCCTCAGCACCACATAAGCAAAAAGAAAAAAAAGCCAGAAGTGGTGCTGTGGCTCAAGTGGTAGAGCACTAGCCTTGAGCTGAAGAGCTGAGGGACAGCGCCCAGGCCCAGAGTTCAGGCCCCATGACTGGACCCCAAAAAAAAAAGAAATGTCAGTGAAAGCCGGGCATTGGTGGCTCACGCCTGTAATCCTAGCCACTCAGGAGGCTGAGATCTGAGGATCGTAGTTCAAAGCCAGCCTGGGCAGGAAAGTCCATGAGACTCTTATCTCCAAGAAGAAGAAGAAGAAGAAGATACCAGAAAACCGGAAGTGGTACTGTGGCTCAAGAGGTAGAGGGCTTGTCTTAAGCTGAAGAGGTGAGGGACAGCACCTATCCCAGAGTTCCAGCCCCTATGACAGACAAAAAACAAAAAACAAAACAAAAAGGAAAATTAAGATTTCAAAATACAAGAATATAATAGTGTTTATAAATTTGAAATGTGGGTAAAACACTTTCACAGAAAAATGCAATTTATAATAACCAAAACAAAGGAAATTAAGCTGTCTTAAAACTGTTAAGGAAATTGAACATCCAGATAAAATTACTTGCATAATACATCTTTAGATCCAGATAGCTGCTGAATTAAACCAAGTACTGAGCAGAGCACCAGGATACTTGGGAATAGAAAAAGAAACATACTGAGGTTATTTTGTGATTTCAATTCTGAAATTTAATAAGGATATTATAAAAAATTACATGATGATGATGATGAATATAAAAGAACAAAACATCAATACTTAGTAGTGGTCATTTAAAGAAAATCCACTGAGAATTTTATCTTACAATTTTTTTTTTTCTTGAGGAATGGGGTGTGGTTTTGAGTCAGGTACTCACCAAGTAACTCAGGCTGATCTCAGAGCTCTCAAGGCTTACCTCAAGACTGCCAAACTTGAAAGTCTCCACCTCAGCCTCCAGTAGCCAAAATGCCTTTAAAAATATATAATTGGCCCTTTGCAGCTTTGGATTTTCCATCTGCAGATTGACCCAATCCAGATAAACATTTGAGCAGAGCATCAGTGGTGAACACCTGCAATCCTAGGTACTCCAGAGACTGAGATCTGAGAATCATGGTTCAAAGCCAGCCTAGGAGCCCGGCACCCGTGGCTCACACCTGTAATCCTAGCTACTCAGGAGGCTGAGGTCTGAGGATCACAGTTCAAAGCCAGCCTGGGCATGAAAGTCCGTGAGACTCTTATCTCCAGGAAACCACCAGAAAACCGGAAGTGACGCTGTGTCTCAAGTGGTAGAGAGCTAGTCTTGAGCTGAAGAGCTGAGGGACAGTGTCCAGGCCTAGAGTTCAAGCCCCACAACCGGAAAAAAAAAAAAGCCAGCCTAGGCAGACAAATCTTAGTAAAAGGCTAGAAGCAGATGTATGGCTCAAGTGGTAGAGCACCAGCCTTGAGCGAAAAAGTGAAGCAAGAGTATGAGGCCCTAAATTCAAGCCTCACGACTGGCATAATTTTTTGTGTATGCCAGTTCTGGGGCTTGAACCCAGGGCCTGAGTGCTGTCTCTGAGCTCTTTTGCTCATGGGTAGGGCTCTACCATTTGAGCAACCGTTCCACTTCTACCCCCCCCTCCACCCCCAAAGGTTAATAATTGGAGATGAGTCTGTCATCCCAAGCAGTGTGTCCAGGTATAAGCTTGACTGAAGGTGGACACTCCCAACCTGGGTTGGGGGGGTCTCTGTGGAGGGGCCACTGTGGAAGTCCTAGTGCTGGTAACTATGATGGAGTTTGAGCACCTGATGGCCTGGAGCCACAGCACTTCATTCAGAACCCTTCATTTCTTCAAATGAAAGGAATAAGAAAAATGAAAAAGTATAGAAAACCAAGTGTCTGCCTCAGCCCTTCAAGCCCCTCCCAGCAAGTATGATCAGTAGGGTAGGCCTAAAGTGATCCCTAGTGAGTGAACACATTATGGTAGTGATCCTGCTCCATGAAGACTGCAACAAGTTCTGGACTGAGCAGCCTCCAGGTAGGAAGTCATTGATGGATTGGTTTTCCAGTGCAGCTTGAGCTGGTATCTGTTGGGCTGCAGAGAGGTGTCCAGGTGAGGGAGGTATGATGATGGAAGTCAGTGCTCCACTTCTCAGTGACCCTCCTCCCCACCTTGGAGAAGCAGGAAAGCCTTGAGCTCTGGAGCTATGAAGTTGTGGAAGCGGTTTTTCTTGAATGATGTCCTGAACAGTAGTTAGAAGTTGAACTTTGCCCCCATGGAGAGCCTTTAATGCTTTTATTCTCTGGAAGAAGAAACGTGTGGAAACAAGAGCTAACTATCATTCTGAGTGTCCAAAGGAAAGACAAAATGGAAAGGCAAAGCTTATTTTCCACTAAATGTGACAAAATTCAATTCGTTTGCAATTCATGGATCACTTAGGAAGCCTTTTATCCTGTTCCACAACACTAACTGCAAGAAGGACAAGAACCTGAAGTGGTTTTTCTCAATATGCAAGAGACACAGCTGTCAATTTCCACTCAAGCCAAGAATTTCCATAGGAGGTTGGGAATGTGGCTTAGTGGTAGAGTGCTTGCCTAGCATGCATTAAGCCCAGGGTTTGATTCCTCAGTAACACATACACAGAAAAAGCTGCAAGTGGCACTGTGGCTCAAGTGGTAGAGCTCTAGCCTTGAGCTAAAGAGCTCAAGGACAGCGCCCAGGCCCAGAGTTCAAGCCCTGCAGTCAACAACAACAATAAATTTCCACAGGAACCAAGGAGAAGAAAGTAAAGGACTGTGAGTAAATTGTGGACATCAACTGCATTATAATTCTGTGATCAGTGTGGAGGTAACAGAAACAGCCTGATGAGATCCGCATTAAGAACCAAGGATGAAACCTGATGGAGAGAGAATCTGAATAACAAAATGCAAGTCCAATGTTGTTTGGGGCACAGATGGCACTAAGTCCTCCCTCCTTGATGCCTTATTCTTTAATACAATTAATAAGAATATGAACAGCTTCAAAGAGGTAAAAATTGATCTCAGCAAAAATTACCATGATAAAAGGGAAAATAATTATTGATGAATTAGTGAAGAAAACAGCATAGTAAATGTGATTAACTTCTTAAAGGATGAGAAGAAATAAAATCATAGAGGAGAGGTATATTGGTGTTACTGTTTCTCTGACAGTCTCCAGTACCTCAGTTTGCCTGCCAGGGATCACATGAAGTGAACCACAGCAACATTCCTTCTTACTGAAGAGCAAAGCAGGTGGTTTTCCTTAAAGTACCAATGTGAAAACCATAGTGGCCCCGGCTCACAGGGCTATTGTGACCCCTATGAAAACAACTCTCTTTGATGACCTGAATCTAACATTTTGTCTTCTACCAAGCCAGAATACTTTAGTTTTTGGAATGATTTTTTTTGGTGATATTTTTAAGGTACTGCTAACATTGGAAACTTTCAGCTTTTCCTTACAAAGGCAATTATATGACTTCTAAACTTAAACAGTGGTTCTGTTTGCTTACTGTATCAAATCTGCTCATTTAAATTGTAGTTTTCATTATTTCTCCCTCTGTGAAAGGAGAAAAAAGTTGATCTCATAATTGAGAAGCATCTTATTTGAAGCCAGTGGAATGAAATGTTAGAATATTCGAGAATATTTTCCACTTGAAAGTGACAAAATGAATTCATATGCAGTTCACATTCCTGGTTTTGGAAGAACTTTGAAGCCCTTCATTCAACACCACATTAAAAAAAAAACTGAAGATAAAGGCCTGATTTCTGCATACATATTTATCTGCAGGCACAGTACAGGAAAAGCAGAGAAAGCTGTTAGCATAACCATAGAGTCATGTTGGTTTTCTCGAGCAATTCACACACTCTTCTCCAGTACTCAAAACAACTCTTACCTGCAGCCCTGAACTCTCTGTTAAAATGAAACCCGATTTTTCTAGACTTTAACACACACAAAAAAGGTCTGATGCATCCTCAATAAAAAAACAAAGAATAGGGGCTGGGAAGGTGGCTCAGTGGTAGAGCGCTTGCCTTGCATGCCTGAGGCCCTGGGTTCGATTCCTCAGCACCACATAAGCAAAAAGAAAAAAGCCAGAAGTGGCGCTGTGGCTCAAGTGGTATAGCGCTAGCCTTGAGCTGAAGAGCTGAGGGACAGCGCCCAGGCCCAGAGTTCAGGCCCCATGATCGGACCCCCCAAAAAAACAAAAAAAACAACAACAAAGAACAGTGATATTTCAGCAAAGACCATGGATCCAAACGAGGTCCCGCCAACTCAAGGAGCTTGGCTCAACTGCTTTTCAGAATAAACTCAAGAAAAACAATGTCTAAAATAAAAAATAATTGGAGATAAGAGTTTCATGGACTTGGGCTGGGAAGGTGGCTCAGTGGTAGAGCGCTTGCCTTGTATGCCTGAGGCCCTGGGTTTGATTCCTCAGCACCGCATAAGCAAAAAGAAAAAAGCCAGAAGTGGCACTGTGGCTCAAGTGGTAGAGTGCTAGCCTTGAGCTGAAAGAGCTGAGGGACAGCGCCCAGGCCCAGAGTTCAGGCCCCACGACCAGACCCCCCCCCCGAAAAAAAAAGTTTCATGGACTTTCACAGTGATCCTGAGATCTCAGCCTCTTGAGTAGCTAGGATTGTAGCCATGAGCTACAAGTTAAAAAAATAATTGAACAACAACAGACAAATAATGCAATATAACAATGATTTCCATAACATTGATATTATATTCAAACTTTTAAGTAATGCACAGATGATTTCAGTTGTGCAAGAGGTTGGGTATCTTATACACACACACACACACACACACACATATATATACACACACATGTATATGCTGTTCATTTTATGTAAGAGACTTGAACAGCTGAGAATTTGGTATCTGTGGGAGACTTAGGAAAATATTCTCCACAGACAAAGAGATGGCTAAAAGGAAAAACTAAGGTGTATCCAAACATGTAAATTTGAAAGAATTCATCAGTACCTAAATGTTCTAAGAAAAATGATAGCAGGTGGAAATCTACATTTACACTAAGAATAAAAGCACTTGAGTAAATAATGATTTTTTTCTTTTTTCTGTTTTTTTCCAGTCCTAGAGCTTGAACTCAGGGTCTGGGCACTGAGCTTCAATTTTTGTTCAAGGATAGTATTCTTCCACTTGAGCCACAGTGCTACTTCCAGCTTTTGCTGTTTATGTGGTACTGAGGAATGGAACCCAGGTCCTCATGCATGCAAGGCAAGCACTCTACCACTGAACCATCTTCCCAGCCCCTCTTTGATTTTTGAAAAATACTCTTGTTGTGTTGCTCAATTAGTTTGGAAGTCACCATCCTCCAGCCTCAGTCTCCTAAGTGCTAGAATTATAAGAATATACCAGCATGCCTGGCTTTTAGAATCTTCATTCTCAAAACACAAAAAATTGAATTGTACCAACAATTTTAATAAGTAAGGAATTGAATTAACAATTTTAATAAGCAAGGATGGGGCTGGGAAGGTGGCTCAGTGGTAGAGTGCTGTGGCTGAAGTGGTAGAACGCTAGCCTTGAGCTGAAGAGCTGAGGGACACCCCAGGCCCAGATTTCAGGCCCCACAACTGGACCAAAAAACAAAAAACAACCAATTTTAATAAGCAAGGAAAAGAATTAATTGGGAATAGTAATCTCAAGGAGCAACCCTTAATTTGGGTCCAAAGAAATTCAAGCCAGAATTTGTATTGTAGACCCTGTGAGTGTCAGTGGGTAATCATTTCCACATGGGTTCCTATTGGGAGCCCAGACACAGGCTCCCTTGGCCTGACAAGAGATAAGGCCTCTAGGATGAGCCCTCCCTCCCTGGGAGGACTAGATGTGTTCCTTCTGGCTGCTGTGTTTGCTCCCCACTGTTTGGTTCTGTGTGTTGGAGTGATAAGTGTGAGCTGGCATGGAAGGAGCTTCTGCACTGGGCGTGGAGCGACTTCTGAGCCACAGAGGGGCAGCAGGGAAGGGAAGAGGACTGCGGAGAGTCACCAGCAGTAGATGCTTCGCAGAGAATGGATTCCTGCTGACCAGAAGTGGCCTGCCAGTCTGGAGCCGCTTCCTGTCCAAGTTATACGGGGTATTTTGGCCTGGCATCAGTTGGTTATTTTGAGAATTTTCTTTGTCCAAACAGGAAAACAGTCTTTTGGATTGTTTGGTGGCCAATGGCCAGTTTGTCCTCCGTGTGGGTGTGATGGGACACATGCCACACATTCAACTGTTCTTAAAGCCCAAGCTTGTTTACTTATGTATTTATGAAAACAGCCATTTTATGCATATTTATTTTTCTCAACTTGTATTTATTTAAAATGAAGCAATATTTTCTAGCTCCACAGATATTTTGTATTGAACAGCTTCCTCTTCTCCAGGGCCATCAATGCTTGCTCCTCCATCATTATGTTGACTACAATGTCGTATTTCAATTCTGGTCTGTAAATATCCTTTTTGAAAAAAGAAATTTGTATTAAATGTCTTGGGTAGTTGTGATTATCTTTGAACCTTAGGTTCTTTTTTTTAACTGCCAACAAAAAGGTAGCCTTTGTGTACTGGATAAAACAGAATCCAGTCAGAGAGAGGAAGTAGTTCATAGTGTACAAGGTAGACTTACAAATAAGTCTGTTCAACTTCAAAGGGGTTTGACTAAAATATCTATCCTGAAAATAATGCAGTATTTGATCTGAAATTTTCATTCATATGCCGATAAATGGGGTTGTCTTAATAAAGAGGTTTCATGTAAAAAAAAATTCAAGCCAGATTTCTGACTTACAGAACTGTATGATAACAATTGCATGTGGACATAATCACCAAGTCTGGTAATTTGTTAATAAAAATAAAAATATACCTACTTTTTGATATTTAATTTACCCTGAATTTAACAGTCTCATGCTCAACCTAATGAAATCTTCCCTGCCCTGACTTTATCCTCATTTTGATCTTGGCCCTGACTGAACATTCAACTGTCAACCTGGAATCACCTCTGAACATTTACCTGATTGACAATGATCTTGATTCTGACTCTCATCTACTGTAGACCAGAACCTGCCCTTGGTCATGAGTTGGACTTGACCTTTTCTCTCTCCCATAGCCTTACTAAACTTCTTTTTTTTGTTTGTTTTTCTGCTTATGTGGTGCTGAGGAATCGAACCCAGGGCCTCATGCACGCAAGGCAAGCGCTCTACCACTGAG
>NW_012267284.1:1010350-1042593 GCF_000151885.1 Dipodomys ordii
GCCGGAGGGGTTTCGTCGCTTCCCAGCGGGGCCCCCCTGTGCGAGCACTTGCTGCGGAGTCAAGCCTGCCACTGGACGGGAAGGCAGCGGCATCGACCGGAATACCCATTAGTTACACGTTAAAAATTGCGCGGCCAGAGCCTCCTGAGCTCCAGTTTTCGACTCCTCTTCCCAGTCGTAAAGTCTTCAAACGTAGCACGGTCTCTGGTTTCTAAGGGCTCATTTGATAACGGTTCCTTGGATGGAGAGTTTGGCAACACAGCCGAAGGTTCTGGACACTTTGGACACTTAGTGAAGACATCACCTAATTCTTCAGGCATGTAATCAGCTGTCAGACCATGGCAACTATAATCCCATGCCACTGGAAACCCGGCCCTGGGGAAGAAATAGGATCTGACTGTTCCCTCCTAATTACCGACATTTATATTCCTGGCTTTTATTGTGCCTGCGTGTGTGTGCATGTGTGTGCACACTCACGTTGATACTAGGGCTTGAACTTAGGGCCTGAGTATTGTCCTTGAATTTTTTGCTCAAAGCTAGCGCGCTCTACCACATGAGCCACAGCTCATGACTTTTTGTTTTTTTGCCAGTCCTGGGGCTTGAACTTTGGGCCTGGCCACTGCCCTTGAGCTGCTTTTGCTCAAGGCTAGCATTCTACCACTCGAGCCACAGCGCCACTTCTAGCTTTTTCTGTTTATGTGGTACTGAGGAATCTAACCCAGGACTTTGTGCATGCTAGGCAAGCACTCTACCAACTAAGCCCCAGCTTACTGACTTTTAATGGTGATGCAATTCAATACACTTTTTTTTTTTTTTTTTTTTTTTGGTTGTGGGGCTTGAACTCTGGGCCTGGGCGCTGTCCCTCAGCTCTTCAGCTCAAGGCAAGTGCTCTACCACTTGAGCCACAGCGCCTACTTCTGGCTTTTTCTGTATATGTGGTGCTGAGGAATCGAACCAGGGCCTCATACATGTTAGGCAAGCGCTCTACTACTGAGCCACCTCCCAGCCCTCAATCAACTTTTTTTTTTCTTTTTTTTTCATTGTAAAGATACTATACAGAGGGTTACAGTTACATGAGTGAGGTAATGTACACTTCCTCTTGAACATTGTTACCCCCTCCATCGTTTTCCCCCTACCATCCCCTCCCTCCCTCCCTTCCCCGAGGTTCTTTTTTTTTTTATTGTGATTAAGTGATCAATCAACTTTTTATTTAAGCCATTTTCATGTCTTTACTAGAAACATTTCTTGTCTTTTTTGTGTGTCAAGTTCAGTAAGTTTCAAGAACAAGATATATTTAGAAGTGTGTTTCCAGATATACAGCTTTCCCTCTTACGAAATGAGGGAACAAAAATAGAGGATTGCGAGTACAGTAAAGATCTAATTGAACTTTGTTTATTCATCAAAAATAATATTTTTCCTTGAAAACTTACTTTAAACATGCTAAAGGCATGTATTTAACAAGTAAATACTCCTGTACATGGGTTACAAACAATTTTACATACAAAATTTTCATCTTCATTGAAGTATCCTATATATTTTGAGCAACGTATTGGTGGTTCATACCTGTAATCCTAGCTACTTATGAGGCTAAGATCTGTGGATCACAGCCCAAAGCTAGTCTAGGCAGGAAAGTTGGAGACTCATATTCACTTTCTCTCTCTCTCTCTCTCTCTCTCTCTCTCTCTCACCAGGATCATATGCTTCCTGTCATGCACCCCAACACCCTTTCAGGCAGTCCAACCAAAAATGACAAGAGGATGGCCTGTTCTGGGTGGTATAGCCCTCCAGCTAATGCTGGGAAAGGAACCTGTAGGATTAATTTGATTTCCTTTCTGGAATCAGTCATTACCAGTATCTGTGTTCTGTTTTTTAAGTTCAGTACTAGGCCAATTATAAGCACATGACCCTCTAGCAGAGGAAGAAGAAGGGGCTCTGTCCCTCCCTTGTGCTTCTTCTCAGTGCTCACAACAGGCCTTAGTATCTAGTAAAATACTGGTTGTCACCTGTTACTAATAAGGAAACTTAATATCACACAGCTCTTTGCTTGAGGTGATTCGTCAGTTGTCATACACAGGTCTAGAAATGGATCCTTGATTGTTTCCACAGAAATAAGCAAGGTGTATTAGGGACATAGTTTGCAAGAGGGATGCCTTACATCCTTCGGTAGAACCAACTTTTCTTTTTTTGTCAGTTGTAGGGCTTGAACTCTGGGGCTGAGTGCTATCCCTGTCCTCTTCAGTTCATGGCTAATGATCTACCACTTGAGCCACAGTGCCAGTTCTGGTCTTCTGATTGTTTATTGGAGATAAGAGTCTCATGGACTTTCCTGCCCCGGCTGGCTTTGAACTGTGATCCTCAGATCTCAGCCTCCTGAGTAGCTAGGATTACAGGCATGAGCCACCAGTGCCCAGCTGCAAAGAAACTTTTTTTTTTTTTTAGAGAATACTTTATTAGTTTCTGTAATCAAACCCACGTAGATAAGACCTTACATATTTAATACAGTGCGTTTACCCCTGTACAAATGGAAACAAATTAAGTTTAACATTTCTAGACCAATATGGCTATTAATTTCTGTACAATGCCAACTAAAGAAACTTTTAAGTGGAGTTGTGGCTCAAGTGGTAGAGCACAAGCCTTGAGCACAAAAGCTCAGGGACAGCACCCAGGCCCCAAGTTCAAGCCAGCACACATAATAACAATAAGAATAGAAAAAGAAAATCTCCAGATCTTTGTTTGGCTTAATTTTGCAGATACAAACTTTACATTCATACTAACCCAAGAAACTTTTTTTTTTTTGGTCAGTCATGGGGCTTGAACTCTGGGCCTGAGCTCTGTCCCTCAGCTCTTCAGCTCTAGGTGAGTGCTCTATGACTTGAGCCACAGTGCCACTTCCTGTTTTTTTGTGGTTTATTGGAGGTAACAGTTTCACAGCCTTTCCTGCCTGGGCTGACTTTGAACCAAGATCCTCAGATCTCAGCCTCCTAAGTAGCTAGGATTACAGGCGTGAGCCACAGGCGACCGGCCCAAAGAAACTTTTTAAGGACCAGGAAATCTTTATCTGGTAGATGACTGAAGGCTGTTGAAGTGGGAGTGTGGGTCCAAAGAGGGTCTTGATTCGTTTTGCTAAGGCTTAGAAAAACTCATTTGTGAGAAATTTATGAGGTCTTTAGAGAAGCTTGATTGCCTAAGGCTCTATCTAGATGGTTATTCGTGGAAGCTCTTCAGGCACCTGAATCTAGGGTGTCTAGATGAAGAGGCCAGAAAGATTTAGGAAGCAGGCCTGGGCCTGAGGGACATTTCCTTGGTTAAAGCTTAATTTACTTCATTGCTGCACCTTCATACAAAGTCTTCTCTGATCTCATTTCCAGTCCTCCCTCCTTGTAGCAGCCAAAGCAATCTTCCCAAAGAACACTTTGGCCCTGTTATTCCCTTATTGAGAGTTCTCAAATTTTTATTTTTTCATTAAGGTTTTGGGAAGTTGGTCTAAGCCAACTTCCAGTTCCTTTCCCTATTCCTTTACAACCAGACTCTTATTTTCTAATTAAGGTCAAATACCCATCTTTTTCTTTTTTTTTTTGGGTCCGGTTGTGGGGCCTGAACTCTGGGCCTGGGCGCTGTCCCTCAGCTCTTCAGCTCAAGGCTAGCGCTCTTCCACTTGAGCCACAGCTCCACTTCCGGCTTTTTTTCTTTTTGCTTATGTGGTGCTGAGGAATCGAACCCAGGGCCTCACACATGCAAGGCAAGCGCTCTACCACTGAGCCACCTTCCCAGCCCAAATACCCATCTTTTTTGACATTATATTTCCCCACCTTTTTCTCCCTAGAGTGCTCCAGCCAGTCTCTTTAAACTTGATCAGTAATCACTTCTCTACCCTGACTACCTACCACCCCCATTTAGTGCTTACGTATTATTTGATTGCTTTTATGTCCGAATCTGTCTCTTAATTTCCCATGGTGAGGTTTATTGAGTGATTTGGCCTTTAGTCCCTCCACAGGGCTTGGGAAGTGAGCGGCTAACTACATGTTGGCTGACCATACTCTACTTTCCCTTCTTGTTCTAGGTCTGGAATGAAGTTTCAAGCACCAAAGAACTGTGGAGGTGAGTGAGAAGTTAACAGTGGTCCTGCAAAAGGAGATGGCTGCACTGGATAAGACTTGTGATAACTGTCTACATTTCTAGCTTTCTAGAATGCATAGAAAGGATGATTCAGATAGGAATCTCCTGTCTGTGGAATACGAGTAGAATGGAAAGACTTGATAAAAGTAGGATTATAAAACTCAGGGGCAGAAATGTACAATAAATGAATGTAACTGGCTCAGAAGATACAGCAACTGAATTATGATTAAATTACTTTTTTGTTGTTAGTACTGTAGTTTGAACTCAGTACATCACTCTGGGTTGGGTCACTTGCCCAGTTGGTACTCTACCACTTGAGTCATACCTCCAGACATGTGCTTTGGTGATTAATTTGGAGACAGAGTCTAGTGAACTTTTCTGCCTGGACTGGCTTTGAACAGTGATCCTCTAGGTTTCAACCTCATGAGTAGCTATGAGCTATCAACACCTTCTTGTTTATTTTATTTTTAAATATAATTTTACTGTTATTAAGGTAACCCAGAAGGGGTTACCATTTCAGGTAATGAGTAATGAGTACATTTCTTTCTTTTTTGGGGGAGGGGGACCCTGAACTCTGGGCCTGGGCGCTGCCTTCAGCTCTTCAGCTCAAGGCTAGTAGTGCTCTACAGCTTGAGCCACAGCGCCACTTCCAGCTTTTTTCTTTTTGCTTATGTGGTGCTGAGGAATGGAACCCAGGGCCTCATGCATGAAGGGCAAGCGCTCTACCTCTGAGCTATCTTCCCAGCCCCAATTATATAACTTTTACTTTTTTTTTATTTTTTGGTCGGTCATGGGGCTTGAACTCTGGGCTTGGGCGCTGTCCCTGCGCTCTTCAGCTCTTGAGCCTCAGCGCCACTTCCAGAGTACATTTCTTTTTTTGGACAATATCACCCCTTTCTTTTCTTTCCCCAGTTTTCCCCTCCCATGCCTGCTGCCTGTCCATATAGTAGATACTGAATAGTATTATTGTTCACTCTCTCTTCCTCCTTTTTTGCATTTGTTTTATTATTTGTTCATTTTGGTTTTTGTTGGTTGTAGGGCTTAAACTCAGGGCCTGGGTTCTGTCCCTGAGCCTCTTTGTGCTCAAGGCATGAAGTGTCGCTACCATTTGAGCCACAGTGCCACCAGTTTTCTGGTGGTTAATTGGAGATAAAAGTCTCATGAACTTTCCTGCCTGGGTTGCCTTTGAACCTTGATCCTCAGATCTTAGCTTCCTGAGTAGCTAGGATACATGAAAGAATCACTGGCCCCCAACTGGGGAAATATGATTTTTTTATTGTTGGTAGCTATGTCTTCATGTGGCCTCTTATAACATGGAACATACAAAGTAATCTGGGAGTTCTTTCTTCTCACAGACTGTTAGGGTGCTAGATGTGGTAGAAAGCCAGAGAGTCAGCAAGCAGAATAAGCCTTTTTCCCATGTGAGCACTACAGTCTTCAATGTACAGAAGCTTTCTAGTGCTTGGTACTGAGCCTGACATGTAGGTGCTCAATAATTGTACAAGTTATCCCACGTTATGTTGTCCTTGTTTAAACCACACTGCTGTGATCCTCTCGTTTTCTATGTGACCTCATTCTGTTTCTCCTGAGACAGGAGTGCTGGACTAGAGTTAGCGGATGCCACATTATTGCTGTGCAGTGTTAGTGCTGGGAGTCCCCATTGATCAGGCCTTCTCAGCTAGGTGACCACTCCAGTTGCTCTTAACCTCTGCAGTAGCAAGTTACTTCTTTCTGGAACTTAGACAGTAGCTTGAAGCCACATGAAGAAATCAAACCAACCAATAGGCTCACATTTGTCATACCAGCTGTACAGGAAGTAGAGACTAGAAGGATCATGGTTTGAGGTCAGCCAGGCAAAATTTTTACTAGATCTCATCTGAACACAAAAGGCTAGGCATAGTGGCATGCTCCTGTCCTCCCAGCTGTGGGGGAAACAAATTGGATTGTGGTTCAGGCTGGCTCACATAAAAAGTGAGACCCACATCTTAAAGCTGGGCACACAGTACCTCATGCCTGTAATCCTAACTATTCAGGAAGCTGAGATCTGAGGATCTCTGTTTCGAAGCCGGCCTTCACAGAAAAGTCAGTGAGACTATTATCTCCAAATAACCATAAAAAGCCAGAGCTGTGGCTCAAGTGGTAGAATGCTAGCCTTGAACACAAAATCTCTGGGACAATACTTAAGCCCAGAGTTCAAGGTCTAGGACTAGCAAAATAAATAAAGCAAGATGGGCATTGGTGACTTATTCCTATAATCTTAGCTTTTGAGGGTCATGGTTCAAAGCCAGCCTTGGTAGAAAATACCATGAAACTTCATCGCTAAAATAACCAGCCAAAAGCCAGGTTACTAGCTTGGCTTAAATGGGAGAGCACTAGCCAAGCAAACAAACTGAGAGAACATAGAATCTGAGTTTAAACCCCAGAACCATCTCTTCCCCAAAAGATATATCATGCAAATAATAACCAAAAGAGAGCTGAATTGTGCTAACGTAACACAAAACAGACATTGAGAGGGAAAAAATGGTACTACACACAAAGAAAGGTGTTTTATAATGATAAATCAATTAGTCTAGCAAGAAGATGATAGTTATAGATGCCTCTGGCCACAAAGCAAGAAAAATACATAAGGGCTTGGCAGCAATGAAGAAAGACATAGTTAATTTTACAATAATAGTGGAGGCATTGAGAATGCCATTTGAATCCCAGTTGATTAACTTCTACATCTCCCAAGTGTAGAATGGAGGTGAGATTTTTACCTCATAGGGTTGTGGAGAAACTCCATTGGATACATAAAACAGCACTTCATGCCTGATGTGTAGTTAACACTCATTCAGTGTTCCTTTATCCCCATTTACGGAAGAGATGGCTGAGACCTAGGTAGACAAAATTGGTTGGCAAAGCCAGGATTCAAAACTCAATCTATTAGCTCCAAAGTCCATGACTGCTACATCCTGCCTTCAGTTGTGGGTCTGTTTTTCAGGCAGCTGTGTCTGAGACGCTGGTCCTCCTGCAGAGCCTCTCAAATGGTCCCTGGCACACAAACATGGAAACAGTACTATCTCTCCCGGTCTGAGCTGGAGTTTCGAGTGGAATCTGGGCGGCCCGAGGACTTTGTTTACAAAACTATTGCTGGGCATACAGGTATGGTGTAGGAAATGTAGTGACTATGTCCATTCCCACTCACCCTCCACTCTCCTCATGGTGAATGACTTGGAGAGGGCTACTTGATGATTGAGTATTTTGCTAGTTCTGTAAACATTTGTGTTATGTCATCTGATCCTCATAGTAACCCTATGAGGAAGACATAGTCACATCATTTTTAAAGTAGTCAGAAGCAGAAACCAAGAGGCTAAGGAGTAGTTTAATGTCATGTTGCTAAAGAGAGACAGTCCAGAGAACAGCTTCTTTCAGAGAGCAGCTAGTTCTTTCCTATTTTATTGTGCCCAAGTAACCAAGTGACCATTGTGTATCTAAGACAGAAGCAGAGTGACGGTTTTACTTCAAAACATTTTCCTTAAGTAGAGTGTCCAATCTCTGGCTGTCTATGTTTCTATGTTCTCTCATAGGACAGATAAATCAGCTGGCTTATGTGTCGACCAATGAGTACCGGTTTGACGGAACAGAGAAGTCTGTGGTCTGCACTGTGTCTGCGGATTGCACTGTGCGTGCCTGGGATTTGTGTGAGGTGAGCTGGCCCTGGAAGGGAAAGCAATGCCGAAGTGTCCGGAATCCTTCCTGTGTCCTGGTCTCATCATGACCCTTTGTGTGATTTTATTTACTTACTTTGGAAAGCTTCTGGGATTAGGAATAGAAGCCCCATTTTGCAGATGAAAAATCTGAGCTCATAAGAGGCTCAGTTACCACACCAGGGCACAGTAGTAACAAGTAGACAGTGGATCTCTGTTTGAAATCTGAGTGTGACCATTCTCAGTGACACATTCTTGGCTTTCTGTTTTGTGCCCTTGGGAAGCTGAACTGTACCAGCTGTGCTTGGTGGGGACTGTGTTGGCATTCCAGCTTTCTTTACTATTTCTCACCCCTTCCTTGCAAGCATTTCTGGACTTGAATCTGAGATCTCTTACTCATGTGATTCTCCACATGGTTTTAGCCTACTGGGCCATGTTGCCTAGATCATTAGACATTTTAGTCATCCCCATATGTAAGTCTAGATAACTTGGTTAACATTTTAAACATTGTTAACCCTTGGCAGTTAAAAGGTTTTAGTTTTTTTGGGTTTTTTTTGGATCCAGTTGTGGGGCCTGAACTCTGGGCCTGGGCGCTATCCCTCAGCTCTTTAGCTCAAGGCTAGTGTTGTACCACTTGAGCCACAGTGCCACTTCCGGCTTTTTTTCTTTTTGCTTATGTGGTGCTGAGGAATCGAACCCAGGGCCACAGGCATGCAAGGCAAGCGCTCTACCACTGAGCCACCTTCCCAGCCCAAGGTTTTAGTTTGTATATCTTGTTTTCTTATTAGCAGCAGTCCAATAAGGTATTCTTTTTTTTTTTTTTTTGGTCCATTGTGGGGCCTGAACTCTGGGCCTGGGTGCTGTCCCTCAGCTCTTCAGCTCAAGGCTAGCGCTCTACCACTTGAGCCACAGCGCCACTTCCTGGCTTTTTTTCTTTTTGCTTATGTGGTGCTGAGGAATCGAACCCAGGGCCTCAGCTCTTCAGCTCAAGGCTAGCGCTCTACCACTTGAGCCACAGCGCCACTTCCAGCTTTTTTTTCTTTTTGCTTATGTGGTGCTGAGGAATCGAACCCAGGGCTTCATGCATGCAAGGCAAGCGCTCTACCACTGAGCCACCTTCCCGGCCAAGGTATTCATTATTATCCTAACTTTATAGACATAAACTGGGACTAAGGGAGGAAGATGTCTCTGAAACTTGAACTATGGTTGCTTGTAAATCCAGGAGTTCTGCCTAGGGTCACACGCAAATGGAACGCAGCCTCCTGTAATGGATAGCATCCTAGAATCTGTGGAATACGTTGTATTTTTGAATGCCTTAGACAGAGATATCTGTAGTATCTTACTTGATTTTTATTTTTTGTGATGTTGGGGATTAAACCTAAGGCTTTGTAAGTATTATACAAGTGTTCTACCACTGAACTATACTCTCAACCCTAGGTAGGATGTTACTACTTTATGTAAATAGTCTTTTGTCAATAACTTGTCTTTACCATTCATTAGGTTTGCTGGCAGTGGATGTTGCCTCTGACAAGAGAACTTAGTATTGAAAAGCCATAGCAGATTAGAGGTCTCCTGGGGACTAGCCAGTCTATCAAGAGACCTAGCTGAGCTCAGGTCCCTGCTTAACCTTCATTCCCTGTGAGGGTTGCTCCTCCTGAAAGAGAGACCTGCCTGTGGGTTGGAGACTTGTGACTTGGAGACTCAGGGGCTCTTGGGAATCAAACTTTGAATTTTTTTAAAGAAAATCATCTGTATAGTTGGTGCTTGTTCTTGTGCCCTCCAAGATTCATGCTGAAACTTAATCCCCTATGCACCAGTATTGGGAAGTAATGAGTTATGAAGTTTCTGCCCTCATCTGGGATCTTAGGTACTTAAAAGGGCTTGATGGTTCATACCTATAATCCTTACTACTCAGGAGGTTGAGGTCTGGATTGAAGTTTGAAGCCAATCTGAGCAGAAAGTCTGTGAGACTCTCATCTCTAGTTAACTGCTAAAAAGCCAAAAGTGGAGATGTGACACAAAACTGTGACTCAAGGCTAGCTGTGCTAGTCTTGTGCAAAAGAAACTCAGGGACAGTGCCCAGGCCCTGAGTTTAAGCCCCAGGACTGGCACAAATGAAAGGGTGTGTGTGTGGCTTGATAGAGGGAGTTACTCTGGTCTCCCTCCTACCTTCCACTATGTATAGACAAGGGCATTTTACTCTCTTGAGGAAGCAAGAAGTCTTGATTAGCTGGGTCCCTGTGGCTCACACTGGTAATCCTGTCTACTCAGGAGGCTTCAGTCAGAAATTTGAAGTTCTAAGTCTTTGAGACTCTGTCTCCAGTTAACTAACAAAAAGGTAGTCTGAAAGTGCAGATTGTACAGATTATACAGTAAAGTACCAGCTGTGAGCAAGCAAGTCAAGTGAATGCCAGGCTTTGCTCAGACAACTGAAGCTGTTTGTGCCTTGATTTGAGATTCTTTTTTCTTTTTTTTAATTAGCATCAGTTAGTTGCACAAGGAAATTTCATTTTTGCATGTCCATTTGACCATGGTAAAGCCTCTTTCATTTTGAATTTCTTAGCTTCTGTTCTGAATAAATTAACCAATCTGTCCTTTTGTTACTACAGCTGGATGGAGCAAGGCAGTTAATTCCTATTGGAGTTTGTAGTCACTGCAGTGATTGGCAATGTATTAGTTTTATGTTGCTGTAATAAATACATGAGATAAACAATTCAAAGCAGGAAAGATTTATTTGTTTCAGTTTCAGAGGTTTTAGCTGTGGTCATTTGGCTATATTGTTTTTGTGGTGAGGCAGAGTATCATGGCTTCTCATTTCCTGTGGTGTGGTAGCAGAGACAGATTTTTTTTTGGCTGGGGGGAGAAAGGGGGCTAGGTTTGAGACAGTATTTCATAACCCAGGCTGGCCTGGTACACATTATTAGCACATACTTGTGATTCTTCTAGTTGTTTCTCCTGAGTACAGAATTATAGGTATGTGGTACCATACTGCTCTCCAGATGTTTTTTGGTTTCCTTTTCCTTGAAAATTTTTTTTCTTTGTTTTCATTTTCTTGTTTTGTAGTCCACAGTGGCCTCAAACTCACCAGTCTTTAATCTCAGCCTCTTGAATGCTGGGATTACAGACTTGCACCGCTGTATCTGGCATTACTACAGATTGATTTTTTTCTTTTTTCTCTGTTAAAGATTTTTTGTTAGCATCTATTAATTATACAAAGTCAGGTTTCATTGTGACATTACCATATATATATACACTGTTCCCCAATCAATCTCACCTCCATCTCTTTTCATCATCCTCTCAGCCCCTACAAGCATGATTTGGTAAACAAAGATTGTAAAACAAATACCATGTTTCTTACATATAGCGCAGGACCAGCTTTTCAAAGACATTTATTGATTCCTGAAACATCTTTTTATTACAAATACAGGTATCAAAACAATCCTGAATACAGTGTATGTGTGAGTTTGTGTGTGTGTATGCTGGTAGTAGGCTTTTACTCAGGGCCTGGGCACTGTCCCTGAGCTTTTTTGCTCAAAGCTGTTGCTGTACCACTTGAGGCATAGCTCTTCTGCTTTTTGGTGGTTAATCCTGACTTGGAACCACAATCCTCAGATCCTCCTGAGTAGCTAGGATTTACAGGTATGAGTAGCTAGGATTTACAGGTGTGAGCCACCAGCTTCTGGCCTCTGAATACATTTTTGATACTACTACTAGTCAGCACCCACACTACTTCAAACATTAACACAATTTGTGACAATATTCCTTGTCCTTCCTACTTAACCAGTTTAAACTGCAGCTCTTCCACTCTCTCAGATGGATTGTGACTTTCAGAAGCATTCTATTTTCATTGCCAAATGACACCTCTTGCCTTGCTTTCATTTTGTAAACCTTAATTCTATTTCAAATCCTCCAGTGTCATAACACAGAAAGAAAATTCTCTGCATTTTGCTGTATTTTAACACAGGAAGACAGTTCACTGCATCTTGCCTCCATTATATGGAAAGATGGTGTCTTAATGGCAGTGTCGTAACACAAAGAAAAATTTCTGCATTTTGCCTCCATTATATAGAAAGATGGTTTCCTCCTGTGTCTAGCACATAGAGCTTTAAAACAATTATTCATAATAAATTCATTCAACCTAAGTTTATTCAACCTGTGTAATTCTTGTGTTGCTAAACACTCTTGTCGCCTGCAAAGATTAAATTGTTTTTGAGCCTCCTAGAATTTTTTTTTTTAACTAGTCCTGGAGCTTGAACTCAGAGCCTGGACAATGTCTCTGAGCTTCTTTTGCTCAAGGCTAGCACTCTACCAGTTGAGCCACAGCACCATTTCTAGCATTAGGGCTTCATACGTACTAGGTAAGCACTCTACCACTAAGCCACATTCCCATCCTGCCTCCTAGAATTTTCTCACATTCAGTATTCTCAACTTCTCATGCTAGTAACCCTCATATATATTTAATATATATAATATGTATTATATATATATTTAATATATATAATCTTTTTTATCATGATCAGATATGATGATGGCATTGGCTTATTTAAGCAACAGAAATCAACTTATAGGGTAAACAAATAAATTAAGGGAATACCAAGATAATATGATTGATTGGAGTGAAATGAGTGATTGGAATGAAAATTCTGGGGCAACAGTAAGTAGACACACCTTAATGTCCAATTCAGTGCATGATGGGTCTGGTGTTCCTAGTTTTCAAAGAGATCATGGAATGGTCCCAATTCAGGCATTGTCTTCCTCTGGATTAGTAGCCCGTGTATATTGATAGGCTTTGGGGCTAGCCAGTGGTGGCACTACTGGGCACGTCCCATATTGGGTGGAAATGTTCTGAAAAGGGTAGCTACTGCCATAAACTATGGTTAGTTTATCATGTTGTGTGCTATGTGTATATGTTTTTAAAGATGTGCATTTAGTAATATCAAAGAGAAGATGCTTATTAATTTATAATGTATTTGAAAGGTAATGTGTTTTGTTTTTTTTGCAGATTTACTTTATTTAATTTTCATTAGTTTAAATTCTGGAGGGGTACAGCATCACACGGATTCTGTGTCCAATGGCCTTAGCAGGAAGGTTGCTTTGGAATTTGGCACGAACCATGCCACTGTTTCCATGGGCACGTGTTACCTTTCCCCAGATTACTCTTGTTTTGTTAGGTTTGCCGCCAGGAGTCACTATGTTGTTTTTTGCTTTGTATACATAAGCACATCTCTTGCCCAAGTAGAAATTGGTATCACCTCGGGCATAAACGCCTTCAATTTTAAGGAGAGCCGTGTGCTCCCTTTGGTTCCGGAGACCCTGTTTATAGCCAGCAAAAATGGCCTTGCACCATAGCCTTCCAGACATTTTGCTTTTTAGGAGTTCTGTTCCCAGCAGGCCTCCACAGGCTCCAAGATAATGGAGAGAGGAAGGCTGTGTGTTTTTTTATACACATTCATTTGTAATAATGGGTCTGTGTAGTCTTTTGTGTCTTGTCATACAAGTTTGTTAAAGGTCTTCATTCCTTATCTGTAATTGTAATTTCAAAATCCAAGAAATTCTGGACATAAGGTTATAAGCTGAATGACAGAATTCATTTGTTTCCAAATCAAATCTGAACTGATATTCACTGTACTTATTCTATGTAGTGTGACTATTCATTTGTTTTCTTGTAGAAATATTAACATGTGTGATTACTGAGCTGGAGGTGCTGCCACAAAATCTTTTGGAGGCTAATGTATTATCATATATACACTAAATTAATTATTTTTCTAAAATCTGAAAATTTTATAATTCTGAAACATCTAGCCCCAAGGGTTTCAGATAAAGATTGTGGATCTCTATTTTCTCTTAACTAATTTAGAAGGGTTTGTTTAAAAAAATGTGAAATGCTTTTATATTCTAGTTTTTTCACTTTGTATATTAAATGATTTTTTAAATGACAAAAAAAAACCCTGGATTTCCATAAGACTTAAGTAAGACAGCTGAAAGCAATAGATGATAGTGCACAGCCTGGGTTCTGTGCATGGGATCAATGTTGCATTGGCCTTTCAGTTCAGTCTGTAGCTTCCTTTCCTTCATTGGAGCCCTAGGTAACACTGGATATGGCATGCCATTGTGAATACCTCTTCCTCTTCTTAGTACTCTGTGGATGCTATCCAGTCTTCAGGAGATCTTTCCAGTTGCCCTAGCTCCATTCCTGCCCTTAGTCTAACTGGGACACACCCGTCTTTACTATTCTCTCTATAGTGCTATAAGGTGGGGCACATCCTTTTCACCTGTGCTATCCTGTATGCACGGTAGAGTCTGGTATAAAGCAGACACAGGTAAATATATGCCTATTGAATGCATGAAAATAGTATGTTTATAATGAATGGACTCTGTGTCAATTTTGTTGTTAGGGCACAGAGATCTGGTCCAGCCCTGCGCAGCCAGCTCCTCTGGTGAATTTGGTGACCTACCCTCAGCAGCAGCTAGTCATCACTGTGGACACAGAAGGATTGATAAAAGTGTGGGGAGCAGAGACTGGATGTGAGGGGGCTTCCTTCT
This sequence comes from Dipodomys ordii, assembly GCF_000151885.1. Taxonomy (NCBI): domain Eukaryota; kingdom Metazoa; phylum Chordata; class Mammalia; order Rodentia; family Heteromyidae; genus Dipodomys; species Dipodomys ordii. The sequence goes on from NW_012267284.1 coordinate 1,024,696, forward strand.
CCTTACTGAATTCCTGTGCTGCAGTCGAGGCCTATGACCAGCCTGAGAATCCCTTTCTGCTGGTGAGTTCCCTAGCTCTACAAGGCCTAGCTGATTGCCAGGTCCTAGATCCTAGCCCCGTGACCACATGATACATATGCATGGAGTCTTCAGGGCAGACTCCTTTTTGCCTACCATGTTGAGTGCAGACTCCTGTCTTTCAGTTGCTGTTTGTAGCCTCTCACTTTCGCTCAGAGCCAGCTCTGTGGACTCCTGGGGTTCTGTGGTCACATGCCCTTGCTTTCTTGTCTATTGGTCTGTCTCAGTATTTTTCTTCTACCTGCAATTTCTTTTAACTTCAATTCTGTTTTATTCATTTATTTTGTGCGTGTGTGCGTGCGTGTGTGTGTGTGTCAGTTCTGGGGCTTTAACTTAGGGCCTTGACATTGTCCCTGAGCTTCTTTTTCTCAAGGTGAGCACTCTGCCACTTGAGTCATACCACTTCTGGTTTTGTGGTGGTTTATTGGCAATCAGAGTCTCACAAACTTTCCTGCCTGGGTTGGCTTTGAATCTGGATCCTCACATCTCAGCCTCTTGAGTATCTAGGATTACAGGCATAAGCTACTGGCACCTGGCTACAGTTCAGGTTTTCTTTTTCTTTTTTTTTTTTTCAAACTGACAACAGCTGGACATGATGGTGCATGTCTGTAATCCTAGCCACCGAGGAGGGTGAGGCAAGAGAATAGTTAAGTCTAGACAACTTGGTGAGATGCTCTCAAATTTAAAAATGGCATAAATAGCTAGGTAATATGCCTCAAGCCTTTAATTCTGATTACTTGGAAGGCATTGCTGGAGGATCACAATATGAGACAAAATATGTTTATAAGACTATGTAAACCAATGGCTGGGTGAAGATGGCACATGCTTATTCTCTCAGCTTTGGGGGAAAGACAATGGCTGTATGCAGTGGCATGCACCTGTCATTCCCAGTGATATGAGGAAGCACAAGCAGGAGGATCTCAGTTCAGGTAAGACAGGCATAAGGCAAGACCCTATCTCAAAAATAAACAACACAAAAAGGGTCTGGGCAAAAGGTTCAAGTAGTAGAGCCACTGCCTGGCAAGCCTGAGGCCATAAATTCAATCTCCAGCACTTAAAAAAAGTTGAGCAGTGGAAGACCATTTGTCATTTACCTAGCTAATGTGAGGTCCTATATTCAATCCTCAGTACCACCACCACCAACCACTTAAAAAAAAAAGCCTGCAGTGCCAGTTAGCTTAATAATAATAAAATAATTAAACAAGATGGGTGTGGTGGGCATACCAGTAATGCTAGGACTTGGAATGCTGAGGCAGGATGGTTGGGAGTTCAAGGCCAGCCTGGGGTACAGGCTGAGCTCAGGCCAGTGTGGACTTCATAGCAAGACACCCTGTCCCATAAAGGGGGGAAAAAGGAATTGGATAGGCTTGTATACAGAAGATGGCAGAAATTTGAGTTCTAAACCTATCACTGGGGCTATTTTTGCCCTAGAGATGTATATTTCAAGGCACATGTAAGGCTAAGCATTCTTTTCACAGTCCAGATACAGAAGCTGGAGTTCAAGGGCAATAAGAATGGATCCTGTGTGGTGTGGCCTCAGGGAAAGGGGGATGAGCAGATTGCAGCTCAGCTCCTTCATCAGTTGGTAGGAGTGAGGGAAGTCCCCATGCCTTACATATTTCTATTTCCAAATTCACATGTGAATGGATACTGGTAGGGTGAACAGCAAACAACAGACAGTGTAAAGCCAAAGGCTATAGACGCAGTAGACATGTTTTGGTGTTTAAAGCCATAACAAATGAAATAACAGGTTGAACAAAGAACCCAGTAGACGTTCTAGAGTAGAAGACTTCATTAAGAAAGGTAAAGAAATAAGTGGTTAGAGGCCATTGTATATGTGGGTACAGATGTCGAAGTTACACATTGACTGGAGGGAGAAAGAGCTTGCATTGCTGGTAGTGTGATGTTTCTTGGATGTTGACATGAATATTGTAATAAGTTCATTGAGGTTTTGTGTAGTTGTTCTCTGTGTGTTGTTTATCACTTTAAAAAGTTAATGAAGCTGGGCTTCGGTGGCTCATGCTTGTAATCCTAGCTACTCAGGAGGCTGAGATACGAGGATCATGGTTCAAAGCCAGCACAGGCCGGACAATCCATGACTCATCTCCAATTTACCACCATAAAACCAGAAGTGGCACTGTGGCTCAAGTGGTAGAGCATTTACCTTGAGCTGAAGAGCTGAGGGATTTCGCCAAGGCCCAGAGTTCAAGACCCACAACTGACAAAAAAAAAAATTAATGATATAAAAGAATTGGAGCGTGCTATGGATGGTCCTTGTAATACCAGGATGCATGGAAGGATAGAAGAATTGCAGTCTGAGATGGGCTCAGACAAAATCATGAAACCATATAAAACTTCCCCATACCTGAAAGTTAAAAAAAAAAGTATAGGGGTGTGACTCAAGTGGTAAGAGTGCCAAGTATAACCCCCGAAAAGAAAAAGTATAGAAAAGAATTAAGATTAGAAGAAAAATAAAAAAACAATTCTCTATAATAACTCCAGGGATGCTCAGAGTGGTAAATGTGGTAGAGAAAGAGAACTGGACAAGGGCTTCTCAGATTTTTAATTTATTTTTTTTTGGTGCTGGTCCTGGCATTTGAACTCAGGGCCTGGGTGCTGTCCCAAAGCTTTCTTGTTTTAAAAAAAAATTAGTTTACTTTATTGTTATTGTAGAAGTGATGTACAAAGGGGTTAGAATTACATGAGTCAGGTAAGTACATTTTCTTTTGTATATTGTCATCTGTTCCCTCACTCTCTCCCATTCCTTCCCTCCCGTCTCCACCCATGAGTTGTCTAGTTCACTTTCATGAATGTCCAGTGCACTCCACTGCTGCGCTTTTTCACCCTTTTTCCATCGAGTTCTCTGCCCTCTCCTCAACCATCCCAAAGATGTACATGTGAATACACCATATATAAGGTAAAGAAGAGAGAATCATCAAAAACTGAAAACTGAAAGAAAAAATTTTTTATATACATGTGAATATACCATATATAAAATAAAGAAGAGAGAATCATCAAAAACTGAAAACTAAAAGAAAAAGCTTCGTTTACGTATTTTGGAGTTTGTTTCACTATGTATATTGTCTTACATAAATACGAAGAGGTGCTTAGGCATTGCACTTTTGTGATTCTCTTCTGAGTATCCTCTTTTGGTTTCACTGTATGTGAATATCTAGATTCTTACATAATTTTAAATCTAACTAATGCATATCAGAGAGAATATGCACCATTTGTCTCTGAGCTTGGCTTATGTCACTTAGCATGATTTGTTCCATCCATTTCCCTGAAAATGACATTTTATTCTTTCTAATGGCTGTGTATAATTCCAGTGTGTATAGGTACCATATTTTTTGGATCCATTTATCTATTGTGGGGCATCTGGGCTGTTTCCATATCTTGACTATTGTGAATAATGCAACAATAAACGTGGATGTGCAGGTGTCCTTATCATATCCTGGCTCATGATGTTCAGGGTAGATGCCTAGGAGTGGTATGGCTGGATCATAGGGAAGACCATGTTTAGTTTTTTGAGGAACCTCCAGACTGCTTTCCAGAGTGGTTGTACTAGTTTACATTCCCACCAACAGTGCAGTTAGGGTTCCTATTTCCCTACATCCCCACCAGCATTTGTTATTGTTCAAATTCATAATCAAAAGCTTTCTTGCTTAAGGCTAGCACTCCATTACTTGAGTCACAACTCCATTTCTGGCTATTTTGGTGGGTAGTTGGAGATAATAGTATCGGTCTTTTCTGAGCTGGCTTCAAATCATGATCCTCAGTTGTCCAATGCCTGAATAGCTAGGATTACAAGCATGAGCCATTGGTGCCTGGCTTTCATTTTTCTATTGAGATAGGATCTTGCTAAGTATGAAGCTTAGACTAGCCTCAAACTTGCAAACCTCCACTTCACAAGCTCTAGGATTATAGGAGTATGCCACTACACACACTCTTCCTTGGGCTGTCACATACAGCAGGACAGTGCTGTCCAAAAAGTCTGAGTGAACTTCCTGGGTTGCTTAGATGTTCTCAGAGCTAGTAGTCCTGGATAGGGTATCCTATTCTAGGGCCCTCCATCTGGAGAAAGGCTTTGTTCTCCAACAGAGGGGATTCCATAGGTCATCTTGGTGTGCCTTTCTCTTGAAGCCACTGTGGATGTACTTAGTAAGGAAACATCTGTGGGTACTGCTTCCAGGGCCTGAGGTAAGGAAAAACTGAGAACAGAGTTGCAGGCTTAGGAACTGTAAGCCTCTACCATCAGAAGAGCCCTATGTATGGCCAGCAGTTTTTATTCTGTGGAACCAAGGACAGGTTTCGCTCTAGGGTCTGTGGGCAGCTTGTGGCCTTCAACAGACATGAATCGGTGTGGGAGGAGGTCCCTGAAGCCAATGTGGTACAGGGGCACTAATGAGATGCTTGTGTTGGACACTTGGGAGCCTTGTGTTATGAAATGTACACGTTGAAATGGACTTTTGTAGGGTACACTCTATATGGGTCTAAGTAAAATTTGTGAATGAGAATCTGAGGTTTCTGGTAATAGTGAATAAGGCTTACCACCAAACCACACACAGAATCAAATACTGTGGCACTGGGCTTTTGCAGAAACAGCTTTATTGAAGGCCAACTACCAAAGAGGTAACCCTATTTGTCTCAAATTCAAATTCTTAAATTCAAAAGTAGCTTGGTAAGGCTGATGCTTTACCATTTGAGCTCTAGTGCTACTTCTAGTTTTCTGGTGGTTAATTGGAGATAAGAGTTTCATGGATTTTCCTGCCCAAGCTGGCTTTGAACTGTGATCCTCAGGTCTCAGTCTCCTGAGTAGCTAATATTAAAGGCATGAGCCACTGATGCCCAACTTAAGTATCAGTTATTGAAACTTAGTCATGATGGGACCCAGCAAGTACAGGACAGAGCAACACAGCACAGGTGCCTGCTGCTATCTACCAGCAGAACCACAGGACAAGCCAAAGCAAGAGAAATATGGGACTTCACATCTACATGTTGCTAGTTTGCGGTGGTCACCTTGGAGGGGAAAAGTTGGGAATAGCACCCCTGCTTCATAGTTTAAGAGAGTCCCTGGCACCTCTTATGCCCTGGTGTTCTGTTGCTTCTTTCTGTTCCAGGTAGTCTGTGCCAGAGGAAACCTCTATACACTGTTGGTGCCTCAACTGAAAATGGTCTCCAAGGTGACCACATTACTCCATACCTCCTTGGGCTTCTCAGGTTCACCTGATAGACAGTGGGTAATTATATTCCCGAAGGATTTGGAACTAGGTCCACAGGTCAGTACCTATAGAACCCTTTTTCCCTAGGGAGCCTGGATCAGTGGAAGATAGAAGGACTGGAGTTCTGAGGCTGTTTGCAAGCAGTTTCTTGCACAGGATCAAGCTCCATAGCCTGGCAGGAGGAAACCTGATAGGAGGTCCAGGCAGGAGGAGGCCCCTGGTTGCTCACTGAGAGCCACTCTCAGCTCCTCCTAGGTGTCTGTTCCTGGCATAGACTCATTCCTGCAGGAAGCTCAGTGGTCCTGTACACCAGGGGGCTCTTGCCTCGCTGTGTACTGTCTGTGGGCCAGTCCCCTGCAGGAGTGGGCAGAAATACGTTTTAAACACATTGGGGCCCAAAGGAAAATCCTGATGGAACTACTCAAGATTAATGAGGTGGTCTGACAATAGTGAGGCTGAGAGGAGAATCTTAAGGAGAACCTTCTCCTAGAGAAGGACCTAGTGGAACTCTCCTTGTACTCCTGGAGTGGCACCCTGTTCATTCTCAGATCCAGTGAGTCCCAGAGCCCTGATCACTTGCAGGCATAGAGGCGTCTAGTTATTTGCTAGAGCCTCGGCACCTTTCAAGTACTAGGTTCTAGACTAGGAAGTCAGACCGTGGTAAAAAGCAGACAGCTAGCATTGGTCTTATGGAATGGAAGGGCTAGGAAAAGAGAGGTATCACATGGGAACCTAGGGATGGTAGCCAGTAGACAAATGGTCAGAGAAGAGCAGTGGGTGCAGAGAGGCCATGGGAAGCAGTCGCTGGGACTTCCATGTACCAGGGGAAGAATAGGAGACAGGAAAAGAAAAGTGCAGCTGAGAAAAACAAATGCCATTTGAGTGATTCGTCCATCATAGCAACCTCACTGGAATTGGCCTACCAGCATGTTCCCTAATGGGAGCTGGGATTAACCTCCAAAAGTCTCGGCCTTCATCCACAGTATAGGAGGAAGGTCCTGCAAGTGTCACGGGCTGCTCTGTAAGTCAAAATGGCAGATATAGGCCAGGCTTTGCCAGAGGTGTGAGCCAGGTTGGGGTGGAGTGTTTTCTGAGCTTGGAGAAGCCTTCCTTCACCCGTGCAGTGACCAAGCAGGGTTGTTCCACAGGTCTTCGACATTGAATCTCTGCTGGACCCATTGGAAGAAGAGCCTGTCTGCACTGTCCTCCCTGTCAGTTTGACTTTCAAGGCCTGCTGGGCCCCAGTTGAGGCAGCCAGGCTGATTGTGATGCACAGAAATTGTGATTGCACACAGATGATGGTCACTACCTTTGAGTTAAAGGCGGATAAGTCCAGGGGTAGAGTGACCACTCTGGGTAAGGTCCCCATGCTGGCTGCTTTCTGTGGGTCGCCATCGTTGCAGTACAGTGCTTCCTGAGCAGTTTCCTCACCTTTTCTTTTTCTTTGGGCCATTTTTCTTCCCTCTCATGGAAATATGTGCAGAAGTTCTTTGATTGTATACACTGGTTCAGTGATGAGCACTTGCTAAATGTTGAAGAACCTAGTGTGCTTTGGGGATTCAGGCAGTAAACAATGTCCACCTCCACTCTCTTTCCCTCCTTACTGATCTTCATGCCTCTGTTCATTCCTACTGTCCCAAATATGTTCAAAGACCCAGTTCTCAGCACTGAATGCAAATGTGCATGTGTAAAAGCTAGAGCACTTGTCTTTAAGGCATTCCTGGTCTAGTAGGAAAACAAATTCCATAACCTTCCCCACTCTACTATTTCCTAAACCTCATATTATCTGACAGGACTTCTCTTAGATCCTTATCATTTTTCCCTTTTATGTATTCATTTGTTCTCACGTCATTTGACCATAAATTTTACTCTAAGCTTCCTGACAGCTGAGAAAAAAAGGGAAATGCGATGTGTAAAATACCCCTTGTCTGATACAAGAAAACACATGAATTCTTCACAAGAGGTAATTTTTTTTCCTGGTATAAATGAGTAGTGCTATACAGTATGAAGGACAATCTCTTCAATAGTAGTTTTTGGCAGATGTCATATAATTTTCATTGTAGCAATTTCTTCTTTTTTGGTGGTACTGGGGTTTGAATTCAGGAGCCTTGATCAATTTGGTCATTTCTTATATCATCCTTAGATGGGAAAGGGAAAAAGGCAAGCAAGAGCCTGTTCTACTTGCTAGATGCTGTGCTAATCACTTCACAAGCCAGATACTATGAATCATCACATCTGACTGTGAATGCAGTATTGTAGCCAGCATTTTGTAGCTGATGAATTGGTATGTAGTAAATGCATGGGCAGGGTTGAGAATAGAGCTGTGAAACCTTCACTCTTTGTAGTGTGTCTCATCACCACGGGTAAGGTATAGACCTATTCAAGAGAAGCAATCTATGTATTTTTATCCCCAAAGTGCAACAGATTGTCAGCTTCTCTTTGCCGGACACCATGATGCCTCCTTACCTCATGCAAAGCCATGGCTCTCAGGTGATCCTGCTGGCCTGTGGCTCAAAGCTGGTGCTATTCACCATATATGGCCACCATTTGACAACCTTCCAGGACCACCAGAGATCCATCACATCCTTGTGGGTGGTAAGTACAACGCCTCCTGCTTGTAACCTGCCCTCTGACCTCGGTAGTCTATATGTCCTCATCTAACTTAACTTCATTTTATAAGGATGCAAACCAAGTTATCTCCTCCTCCTTGGACCTCTCTTTGCGCATCTACACATGGAATAAGGAAAATAAAATCCCAGCCCTCAGGAGCTGCTATCACTTGCTTGGAGGATCCCACAGATGGGCCAAGTAATTGACTGTTTTCCTTCACTTAGTCCCCAAAATGGCAAAGCAATATTGATTTGCTTGTTTGAAAGCCCAGGTTGGCCTTGAACTTCTTGTCTCAAGAGATTCTCTGGCCTCATTCTGGGACTATAGGTGTGTGCCACTGTATTATGTCTCAAAGCAGTTTTTTTTTTTTTAAGAAATGCTGAAAGGGTAAATTAATAGGACTTAAAATGATAAACCCAGCCTACTGCCTATTAACTTGGTCCTAAGACCAGCCACTGCTCATACTGTATTTCTCCTGTTTAAAAAAAATGAGGGGCTGGGAAAGTGGCTCAGTGGTAGAGTGCTTGCCCTGCATGCCTGAAGCCCTGGGTTCGATTCCTCAGCACCACATAAGCAAAAAGAAAAAAGCCAGAAGTGGCACTGTGGCTCAAGTGGTAGTGCGCTACTGAAATGCTGAGGGACAGCGCCCAGGCCCAGAGTTCAGGCCCCACGACCGGACCAAAAAAAAAAAAAATGAGATTGTGCTGGGATCCAGTGGCTCACGCCTGTAATCCTAGCTACTCAGGAGGCTGAGATCTGAGGATCGCGGTTCAAAGCCAGCCCGGGCAGGAGAGACTGTGAGACTCCTATCTCCAATAAACCACCAGAAAACCGGAAGTGGCACTGTAGCTCAAGTGGTAGAGCGCTCGCCTTGAGCTGAAGAGCTGAGGGACAATGCCCAGGCCCAGAGTTCAAGCCCCACGACCAACAAAAAAAAAAAAAAAATAAATATGCAGGAGACTCAGATAAGGATTGTGGTTTGAAGCCAGCAGGAAAGTCTGAGGGACTTCTATCTCCGATTAACCAACAAAAAGCCAGAAGTGGAGCTGTACCTCAAGTAACAGAGCATCAGCCTTGATCAAAAAAAGTTAAGGGACAGTGCCCATTCCCTGAGTTCAAGCCCCATACAAAATGATGAGATTGTTAGTTCTAGCTATATATTGTATATATTATCTCCTGTAATATACAAAGCTACCACATGTAGTTAGCATTTCCCATGTTGTACAGTTGATACTGGCTGAGAGATAGATATGTTTTATCTCTCAGAATGTATGAACAAGCTGAACTTGAATTTTAAAAGAGTCAAACTTATGAAAAATGACTATTCATGAGTTCCTAAAGTTATTACATCTCTTTCATTCAAGAGAACAGTGAGATTACAGGAGTTGATAAGTAATTCTATGTGCTAGGGAAATGATTCCAACTTGGCCAGATTAAACTAGGTGCTTTTAATCAGATGTTTCTTAGAAGAGCTAGAACCACTGTGATCCAGGCAGCTGCTGTTATTATCAGTAGGCCCATGTATTGATATTCCTATGTTAGGATGTTAGGATGTTTACCAGTCATAACAAATTAATTCAGTTCTTTAAAACAGCTCAGAGTAAACAAGGGCTATATGGAGTTGGCTAGGTGAGAAAAGGTACAGAAAGCTGAACTATGTCTTCATGTAAAAGCACTTATTGCTTAAATGTTTGCCCTTTTTTCATTTGCCAGTCCTGGGGCTTGAATTCCTGGGCCTTGGAGCTGTCTCTGACTTCATTTGCTCAAGACTAGCACTCTACCACTTGAGCCACAGTGCCACTTCCAGTTTTTTCTGAGTAGTAGCTTATTAGAGATAAATAGTCTCAGACTTTCCTGCCTAGTCTGGCTTCAAACCACAATCCTCAGATCTCAGTCTCCTGAGTAACTTGGATTACAGGTATGAGCCTCCGGCTCCTAGCACATTTGCCCTTTTCTAAGATTAATACCTGACATGTCTTTTCTCTTTACAGTGGATTTATCCTTGTGAAAAGTGATAGCAGGAGCATTGTGGCTGTGGAAGACAGAAGCAACGGAATAAGTATTCTGAGGTCATATTGCTTTAAAGTTCGGCATAACTGAAAGTTATTTTATCAGTTGAAGAGTTTCTCATTGTTGGTAAACAGCTTGCATGCATACAAAGACTAAGTTATGTTATCCACATTGGGAAAGTAATTAGTAGTTCTCAGAGGCCTGCTCTATACCAAATGCATTGAGCTCTGTGACTTGACTTCTCACAAGAAGCCAATGAAATATGTGCAATAAATAATGATGTTTCTTTTTCTGGAAAATGAGATTCAAAAGGGGGTGACTAGACATTCTTAGTCCCATTTTCTTGTTGCTGACTAACTTAAGATTTTTAAGTCCTAAGTGGCAAACAATTTGAATGTTTGACTATTGGGAAACTATTATTGTTGTAAAGTTATTAGAATTACACTGTTGTTTTTGTTATCCAAATATGTAATTAACCGAGTAAAATATTTTTTATCTTTCTATTCTGTTATGTGTAGCTCCTGCTATCACATAGGTAATTTTTGTGGGACCATGCATATAACTCAAGAACTGCCATTTTTATTTATTTTTATTTATTTATTTGCCAGTCCTGGCGTTTGAACTCAGGGCCTAGGCACTTGTCCTTAAGCTCCTTTTGCTCAAGGCTCTGCCACATGAGCCACTACTAAGCCACGTTCCCAGCCCTGTCGGTCATGGGGCCTAAACTCTGGGCCTGAGTGCTGTCCCTGAGCTCTTCAGCTCAAGGCTAGTGCTCTACCACTTGAGCCACAGTACCACTTCCGGTTTTCTGGTGGTTAATTGGAGATCAGAGTCTCATGGGTTTTTCTGCCTGGGCAGCCTCCTGAGTAGCTAGGATTACAGGCATGAGCCACTGGCACCCAGCAAGCCCTGCCACCTTTGTGTCCTTGGTGTCCCCTGAGTTAGTCAGCATGGAACCCCTGGTTGACTTAGTGGGCATGTTACACAGAGGTTTTTTTTGTTTTTGTTTTTTGTTGGTCATGGGGCTTGAACTCAGGGCTTGGGTGCTGTCCCTCAGCTCTTCAGCTCAAGGCAAATGTTCTACCACTTGAGTCACAGTGCTACTTCCAGTTTTCTGGTGGCTAATTGGAGATGAATCTCACAGACGTTCTTGTCCCGGCTGGCTTTGAACCTCCATCCTCAGATCTCAGCCTCCTGAGTAACTAGGATTACAGGCGTGAACCACTGGCGCCCAGCGTTACTCAGAATTTCTAACTGCAAGCAATAGGGGCTGCCACTGACTGAAACCAAGAAAGCAACTTATTGGAAGACAGTGCCATACTCCATTGGCTTCATGGGAAGGCTGAAAAAAAGGACAGACTCAAGGCATCAGGCAGCAGGAGACAGTCAGGGTGCTGTGCTTCCTCCAATTGGTCTTGGCTCAGTGGTGTCATCACCATTCCCTTGAGCTCTATCCATGCTACCACTATTTTGCTTATCTCATGTCATTGAACAGGGACCAGGAAACTTCCCCATTTCTCCAGGGGGAAGGGGTTCAGAATGCTTACATAAGTATGTGTGTGTACACGCATGCACATGTATATGTTCATACACATGGACTTGTGTGTGCCTACATGCCTGCACACATTTATGATTTTCTGTATCTACTTAGCTCAGGGGCCTACAACATTGAGGCCAAGTGGGAGAAGACAGGGAAAATCTGACTCCTTCAGCTTCATTAATAGATACTCCTGACCAATGTTTGCAGAGTACAAATTTCTTCAAAAATAGGGAGGAAAATTTTCTCGGGATTAGAAATTAAGGATTAAAAAGCTGTTTACATGAGTCTACTTTGTGTATTGTCCTAGTGTGCCATTTCCTAAGTTAGCCCTGTTAATGTAGATTTCTCCGACCACAAAATAGCAGCTGGACCCTGCATATCCATGGCTGGGGTAGAGAGGGTCACTACTTAAAGTCTGTGTTTTCTCTTGAAACTATCAGAGTAGTTTTCCTGAAGCTCCATCTTAGATGTCCTAAGATTGGCTTCATAAGTGGTGAGGATGATCAGGACTGAAGCATTCCAATAGCAGTGGAGGAAAGAATGTAGGCAAACAGAGGTACATACTGGCACAAATAACACAACACAGCAAGAGAGATGAGAGCTGTCATACTCAGATGAAGGGAAAATTTGGAAAAGTTGAAAGTGCTGGAGTTTTTGCTGAAGAAATAGCAGAAGGCATATTAGAGATCTAATAAAGGAATGTGGCTATCCCAGTTCGTTCTGAGAGGCTTAGACCCTGAGTCTGAGGGGCAGGGATACAGTTCTCTTAGGTGGGAGGTTCCTTGGTGAGAGGGGATGATCAGAGCCAGACCCATCCTCCCTGGGAGGGTGTGTGACCCAAGAACATGTGCAACTCTATATGAATCCCTGACCTGGGGCTTTATGGCAACTGAGTAAGGGCAGTCTTGTTTGGGAACACAAGAAGTTAGTGTGCTGTCTGACATAAACTCTTCCCAGGACAACATGGTCCCTGGGATGTGGTGCCCTTGTTCCAGGGAGAAGTACTTGGAGAATGTACCAACTACCAGTTCAAAAGGTTGCTTCCGTGGCATTCAGCAGGTATTGCTACACCTGGACAATGTAAGAAAGGGCCCACTGAAGTCTGCAGAGTCCCGTAGCAGCATGCAGAAGACTGGTGAGCCATTCTCAGGCCCTCCCATTAACCAAGTTAGAAATAAGAATGATTACCACTGTAATTAAGTAGTGCTTTGGAAGGTAATCAGTCCTGATCATCTTCACAACCTAGTCTAACACATGTAGGACTTCTATTTACCATTATTTCTATGTAGCATTTATTTCCAAATCCAAAGGAAATTTAATTACCAAATAGGAATTCACCTTAATTAGTTAATAGTTTATTTACATTTTAATATGTGTAATAAAAATTGTGGGTTGCAGCCGGGCGCCAGTGGCTCATGGCTGTAATCCTAGCTACTCAGGAGGCTGAGATCTGAGGATCATGGTTCAAAGCCAGCCCGGGCAGGAAAGTCCATGAGACTCTTAACTCCGATAAACCACTCAGAAAACCGGATGTGGCACTGTGGCTCAAGTGGTAGAGCTCTATCCTTGAACTGAAGAGCTGAGGGACAGCGCTCAGGCCCAGAGCTCAAGCCCCATGACTGACCAAAAAAAAAACCAAATTGTGGGTTGCAACATTGCCAACACTTTGCTGTGTCTCCGTGAGTCTGAAACAAGATATTCAGTGAGTCTAAAGCAAAATTTTAGGCTTGTAGCCTAATATGTGGAGAAGCAAGGGAGGGCAGCATAGATGGAGACAAAGTGAAATCCAGGAATATTGAACTTTAGACCTAACAGAGTGCTAAGAAAAATGGTAGAGAGAAATCCTGAAGAGGAAGTGGCGCTGTAGCTCAAGTGGTAGAGCTCTCGCCTTGAGCTGAAGAGCTGAGGGACAGCGCCCAGGCCCAGAGTTCAAGTCCCACGACCGACAAAAAAAAAAAGAAATCCTGAAGAGTCAAATAAGAGAAAATAGCTGCAAAAAAGAGAAAAGTCTAGGGAAAGCTCCATGGCTACTCATACTGACAATCTGAAAAAGCAGAGTTTTAAGAAAAATCTGCATAATATGTAGCAAGGAGATTCCAGAAAGGGGGCACCTACAGTCCCTAGTTTTCCTACTGGTGCTTTGAAGATTAATTATCATAGGAGAGGTCTTTTTTTGGGGGGTGAGGGGGTCCGGTCGTGCGGCCTGAACTCTGGGCCTGTCCCTCAGCTCTTAAGCTCAAGGCTAGTGCTCTACCACTGAGCCACAGCGCCACTTCCGGCTTTTTTCTTTTTGCTTATGTGGTGCTGAGGAATCGAACCCAGGGCCACAGGCATGCAAGGCAAGCGCTCTACCACTGAGCCACTTTCTCAGCCCCAATAGGAGAGGTCTTATAGTCAAACATCTTAGGATAAACAGAAGATGCTACTCCTGTGTGTATGTGTACGCACCTGCATACATGTGTGCTGGATCTGGGGCTTGAACTCAGGGCCTGGGTGCTGTCCCTTAGTTTTTCTCTCAAGTACTCTAATACATAGGCTAAAGCTCCACTTCTGGCTTTTGGTGGCTAATTGGAGATAAACGTCTCATGGACTTTCTGCCCAGACTGACTTTGAACTGTGATTCCTTAGGTCTTAGCCTCCTGAGTAGCTGGGCTTACAGGCATGAGTTACCAGTGGCTGGCCAAGATGTCAGATTTGTTTTTTTTAAATCACCAAACCACAGGCCTCCCTGCTCCACAGAACCACTCCCGGAACCAATCTGGAACCAGAAAACTGACGGTGACTTAGACTTAGACATAGATCTTTGTGGGTGGGAAGTATGTGTCACAAACAACATTGCAGAAAGAAATTGAGGGGAAACATTGGCAGTCTATAGTCTGAACTCTGGTAAGAGAAGAATAACCATCTGTATGTGAACACAGGCTGGGGTGCAAAGACAGAACTGTGGTACCATGGAATTCAGGCTCTGTGAAAGACCTGTGCCTGACACACCAGTACAGACTGCAGGAATAAAAGAGGGCAATAAATGGTAAGGAAAGAGGTCAAACCCCACTGGGTTTGACTGCTTTGAACACTCCCAGAAAGCTAAAGAGTTTGGTGGAAAGTAGCCATGTTTGGAAATTTGCCACACAGGAATCAACTCAGCAAAGGAATAGTACTTGCTGGTAAAAGTTGTTTCGACTTTGGAGAGAAAGAAAACAATGTACAATGAAAAAGACAAGGGTGTGTGTGTGTCTGTCTGTGTGTCTGTCTGTATGTGTGAGTATGTATAAATCATCCTCTTAGCAAGGAAGAAGTCTTGACTGCTTTTTTTTTTTTTTTTTTTGGTCGGTCGTGGGGCTTGAACTCTGGGCCTGGACGCTGTCCCTCAGCTCTTCAGCTCAAGGCGAGCGCTCTACCACTTGAGCTATAGCACCACTTCCGGTTTTCTGGTGGTTTATTGGAGATAGGAGTCTCACGGTCTCTCCTGCACGGGCTGGCTTTGAACCGCGATCCTCAGATCTCAGCCTCCTGAGTAGCTAGGATGACAGGCGTGAGCCACCAGCGCCTGGCTGTCTTGACTGCTTTTTAAGAAACAGTTGTATGGGTAATGAAGGTGTGGCTCAAGTGTAGAATGCCAGTGAAAGACAAGAGTGAAAGGCCCTACATTCAACCCCAGTACCTGCACTAAATCAGTAGCTATCAGTATAAAGATGTTCCTCATTATTATTATTTTTTGGTCGGTCATGGAGCTTGAACTCTGGACGTGGCACTGCCCCTGAGCTGCTTTTGGCTCAAGGTTAGTGCTCTACCACTTGAGCCACAGCAACACTTCTGGTTTTCTGGTGGTTAATTGGAGATCAGAGTCTCACGAACTTTCCTGCTCTGTCTGGCTTTGAGCAGTGATCCTCAGATCTCACCCTCCTGAGTAGCTAGGATTATAGGCCTGAACCACTGGCACCCAGCTTCATTACTATTTCTTATTCTTTTATCCTGTGTTTCCTCTTTTTTAGCTTGCCTCACTTTCTTTCCCCATTCTTTTTTATTACTTAATTATTAATTCTTTTTTTTTTTTTGGGTCCGGTTGTGTGGCCTGAACTCTGGGCCTGGGCACTGTTCCTCAGCTCAAGGCTAGCGCTCTACCACTTGAGCCATAGTGCCACTTCCGGCTTTTTTCTTTTTGCTTATGTGGTGCTGGGGAATCGAACCCAGGGCCTCAGGCATGCAAGGCAAGCGCTCTACCACTGAGCCACTTTCCCAGCCTAATTATTAATTCTTTTATTTTTGGATCCGGTCGTGGGGCCTGAACTCTGGGCCTGGGCGCTGTCCCTCAGCTCTTCAGCTCAAGGCTAGCGCTCTACCACTTGAGCCACAGCGCCACTTCCGGCTTTTTTCTTTTTGCTTATATGGTGCTAAGGAATAGAACCCAGGGCCTCAGGCATGCAAGGCAAGCGCTCTACCACTGAGCCACCTTCCCAGCCTAATTTATGCTTTCTTGCATAGATTAGTATCCCAGCCTAATTATTAATTCTTTATCTGTGTGGGTACCGGGGCTTAAACTCAGGACCTGAGTGTGTTATCCCTTAGTTTTATCATTCAAAGATGGCATTCTACCACTTGAGCCACAGCTCCACTTCCAATTATGAATAGTTCTAACTTTAATGTTTTTTCCCAATCTGTAAATAGAATCTTTTTTTTTTTTTTTTGGGTCCCATCGTGGGGCCTGTACTCTGGGCCTGGGCGCTGTCCCTCAGATCTTCAGCTCAAGGTTAGCGCTCTACCACTTGAGCCACAGTACCACTTCCGGCTTTTTTCTTTTTGCTTATATGGTGCTGAGGAATAGAACCCAGGGCCTCAGGCATGCAAGGCAAGCGCTCTACCACTGAGCCACCTTCCCAGCCTTGTAAATGGAATCTTAAATCTAGCAGAAGTGGTTATACTTATATTGAGCCAAACAGACTTCAGAAAAAAAAATATAGCACTGAGCACAGTAGCACATACTGTAATCCTAGTTATTCACTTGTCAGAGATCTGTGAATTGGTTAGAGGCCAGCCCAGGTAAAAAGTGAGACTCTCATGTCAACAAAAGTGGCTAGTCATAATGGTGCAGTCCTATACTCCCAACTACAGGAGACACATCGGTAGTAGAATCATAGTTGGAGGCCAGCCCTTGGCAAAAAAAAAAAAAAAGAGAGACCATATCTAAAAATGTAGCTAAAATGAAAAGATGCTAAGAGTATGACTCAGGAGGTAGAATATCTGCTTAGCAAGCACAAGGACCAGCGTTTAAACCCAATTACAGCCAAAAAAGAAAAAAAAATACTGTAGAAATAGACAAGTCACAGCCAAGCACCTGGTTCATGCCTGCATTCCTAGCTACTCAGGAAGCTGAGGTTTGAGGATTGCAGTGCGAAGCCAGCCCAGGCTGGAAAGTCCATGAGACTCTTTATCTCCAATAAACTATTTTGAAAAAGCCAGAAGTGACATTATGGCTTAAGTGGCAGAGTGCTAGCCTTGAACAAAACTCAGGGACAGAGCCCTGGCCCAGAGTTCAAGTCCTAGGACTAGGTCGGGGGAGAGGGGAGGGATAGACAAATTCACTATATAATGATCAAGGGAAAAGTTAATTGAAAAATTTATATAGCAATTATAAATCTTTACCTAATGTCATAGCACCCAGTTTGATCAAATAAACACTACTAGACATAAGATCCAGTACAGTGATTATAGGGAATTCAATACCCTACTCTTACCAATTGATAGATCACCAAAGCAAAAATATCAACAAAGAAATATCAGTTATACTATAGTTCAAATAATGAATATGAAAGCATTCTACCCAACATCTGCAAAACACGTACTTTCATTAGCATTGAACTTCCTATAATAATGTTGCATTGAACTTCTCCCAAAAAGTCTTAATAAATTTTTAGAAATCAAAATAGTATTCTGTGTCTTTTCTGATCACAATGGGATGAAATGGAGAAAAAAATTCAGTAAATTTACAAAGGAAGGAAGAGATGACAGGAAGAAGGAAGACAGGTTTCAAATAAATGATGCATTTAGGAAGGGAAAGAAGAAAGTCAGGCCAGGCGCCAGTGGCTCATTCCTATAATCCTAGCTATCCAGGAAGCTGAAATCTGAGGATCAAGGTTCAAAGCCAGTCCCAGCAGCAAAGTCCGTGAGACTCATCTCCAATAAACCACCAGAAAACTGGAAGTGTTGCTGTGGTTCAAGTGGTAAGAGTGCTGAGGGACAGTACCCAGGTCCAGAGTTCAAGCTCCATGACCGACCAAAAGAAAAAAAAGGGGGGGGGGTGGAGCTGGGAAGGTGGCTCAGTGATAGAGTGCTTGCCTTGCATGTATGAGGCCCTGGGTTTGATTCCTCAGCACCACATAAGCAGAAAAAGCCAGAAATGGGGCTGTGGCTCAAGTGGTAGAGCACTAGTCTTGAGCGGAA
>NW_012267284.1:1043183-1048938 GCF_000151885.1 Dipodomys ordii
TTTTTCTGCTTATGTGTTGCTGAGGAATTGAACCCAGGGCATCATGCATGCAAGGCAAGCACTCTACCACTGAGCCACCTTCCCAGCTCCTATTTTTTTTTAATTGGTCAAATCAGTCATGGGACTTGAACTCTGGGCCTAGGAGTCGACCCTCAGCTCAAGGCTAGCGCTCTACCACTTGAGCCACAGCACCACTTCGGTTTTCTGGTGGTTTATTGGAGATAAGAGTCTCATGGACTTTCCTTCTTGGGCTGGCTTTAAACCATGATCCTCAGGTCTCAGCTTCTTGAATAGCTAGGATTACAGCTCTGAGCACTAGTGCCCAGCAACAATCTCATTTTAGGTATTATTATCTCCATCTTGAATCAAAGACTTTCTCAGTCCAGAATCACTCAAATACACAATTGTTAGAGAAGCCTAGAATGGAACTCTTCTTATAGACTCAACAATCTATGCTTTTTTTTTGTTTGGTCTGGTTGTGGGACCTGAACTCTGGGCCTGGGCTCTGTCCCTCAGCTCTTTAGCTTAAGGCTAGCATTCTACCACTTAAGCCACAGTGGCATTTCTGGCTTTTTCTGCTTATGTGCTACTGCTTATGAGGAATTGAACCCAGGGCCTCATGCATGCAAAGCAAGAACTCTGCCACTGAGCCACCTTCCCAGCCCAATCTATGCTTTCTTGCATAGATTAGTATATCCAACTTACTTTCAATATCAACTTTATTTATTCATACTATTCAGACTATAGAAAAATAATTGAAATTATATCAGTGACAAAAGAACAGGGTTAAGGCAAATATAACATTTTTGTTGTTGGTGGTGGTGGTAGGGCTTGAACTCTGGGCCTGAGCACTGTCCCTCAGCTCTTCAGCTCAAGGCAAGCGCTCTACCACTTGAGTTACAGCGCCACTTCCAGTTTTCTAGTGGTTTATTGGAGATAAAAGTTTCACGGACTTTCCTGCCCAGGCTGGCATATTTTTTTTGGGGGGGCATCTGGTCGTGGGGCCTGAATTCTGGGCCTGGGCACTGTCCTTCAGCTCAAGACTAGGGCTCTACCACTTGAGCCACAGCTCCACTTCCGGCTTTTTTCTTTTTGCTTATATGGTGCTGAGGAATTGAACCCAGGACCTCAGGCATGCAAGGCAAGCACTCTACCACTGAGCCACCTTCCCAGCCCCCCCCCCCCAGGCAGGCTGGCTTTGAACCACGATCCTCAGATCTCAGCCTTCTGAGTAGCTAGGATTACAGGTATGAGCCACTGGTGCCGGGCTAAATACAACATTTTATCATCAATATTAAAAAGATCATAAAAGCAGCTAAGCTTTATTATTCTCTCAAGGAAAGCTTGTAAGAAAAGAATGTATACACCGCGTATTACCACTTCCAGTTGTAAAGAAATGAGGTCATCAGGAAAAATCAACACATAGTCTCTGTTGTAAGAGGTATCAGTAGGCATTTTTTTGTAGGCATTCTATTTGTGTCTTCAGTTCGTCTTTTTTTTTTTCTTTTATGACATGTCCTTGTTGCTTATACTGCTTTTTTGGGGGTTATGTAGAAGTAATAGAAGACTCAGATGTTCTCTAAGTTGAAATGTTCAGATAAACTCCTTGCCTGCAGTGGCCATGAATCAGTTACCAGAATGGTGTTGAAGGAAAATAACCACTTGTCTTGTGAAGCTTCAACAAAAACTTCTTCAAGGCTGCCTTTTCTTTATCGATCTCTCTGACTCGGAGATTTAAAGCTTTCTGGAGTTTTTTAATGTGAAGCTTGGTCCTCTTTTCCTCTGCGACGTTGTTCACAAGAGCTCTTCGCAGATACACCGGCTCTCCTGATTTCTGTGTTCTGTAACCCATTCCACCCATTTCAAACTGTGGCTGAGGAGGTCTAAGATAGAACAGTGAAGCTACCTGTAAGTTTCTCTGGAAAATGATTCGATAGTGGTTTAGAATATTAAACTCACAGCACCATGGGAACAGAGCCTCACAGAATCTCAGATCTAAGTGACATCAGTGATGTACTTAGCTCTGAAACCTTTGAATTTGACTGTTCCAAAGAAGATTTAAGTTTGGCAAGGGGCTATTCTTAGTTTAGGAATATAACATAAGTTCTCCTCAAAGATTTTAGGACTACTTTTTCTCTACTGATCTCTCTGAACCTGGAGTACAGTGATAGCCCAGGGTGGCTGCCAGATACCCAATAGTATCTTGTGCTTCTCCTTACATTGCATAGTAAGTGCATTTTAGTGCTCACAATAGGACAAGAATGATAATGGGGTTGATTTATTCATTCCCTTGGCTATTTAACTGAAGTTACTGAAGGAGATTGCCTTTTTTTTGCTGGTCTTGGGGCTTGAACTCAGGGCCTGGGTGCTGTCCATGATCTTCTTTTGCTCAAAGTATGCACTCTACCACTTGAGCCACAGCACCACTTTTGCCTTTTTCTGTTTATGGGTTACTGAGGAATCAAACCCAGGGCTTCATGCATACGAGGCAAGTACTCTACCACTAAGCCACATTCCCAACCAGCAAAATTGCTGGACTGGAGGTGTGGCTCAAGTGATACAGTTATGAGTTCACACACACATACAGCCCTATAACTCTGACACTGTAGACATAGATAATTGAAAAATTCAGGACTGGGAATGTGGCTTGCCTAACATGCATGAGGCCCTGGGATCCATCCCTCAGTATTGCATAAACAGAAAACACTGGAAGTAGTGCTGTAGCTCAAGCACTAGAGGGCTTGCCTTGAGCAAAAGAAGCTCAGGGACAGCACCCAGGCCTTGAGTTCAAGCCCCAGGATTGGCAAAAAAAAAAAAAAATCAGATGTAAATGATAGGCATTTTACCCTATTAGTTAGAGTCAGTGGTTGGGGTGGTTCTAATGGACAGCACTCCTGTCCCCTCTGGACAGACTCACATAACAGAGCCTTTGGGGCTATTACCCCGACCCCTCAAACAGGCACTGTAAACAGTTCCCGTGTCCATGGAGAAGCAAGAGCAAGACCCCACGAAGGGAAATCCCACAGCTGAGCCCAGAGCCTGTAGGGTTGGGCGGGGAGGGCTGTGCTAAGTCACACATGGATGGTGCAGGGCAGGAATGAGGCCAGGGGCGGAAGTCAGGTCACTTCTGACACACATTCAACTAGGCAGAAAGAATTTTACCCAATAGCAGCTTACTGCATAGTACTGTGTGAAAATATAACAAAAAAAGGCATGCCCACCCAAATCATCCTCTGTTGTCACCTTGGGACAGATAGCATGACGCGGCTTTACAGGATTTGCTCCTGTCCCTGAGGTCTAAACACAATGGACAGCCCTCATGTCACTGTGAGACAAACGCTGGGGCTGAGGTTTAGGTATAAGAGAAAGGACCACAGGCTCTCCCTAGGCATCAGAAGACTTGTTGCTGCCCTGAGCATGGATAGGAAAGATGTCTGCATTTGGTTCACAGGCAGTTTATTTGTAAGGCTTCAGAATACTTATTACTTATGGCAACATATTATGCCATTCATTAGCCAAAGCCCTTCACACATACTCTAATCTTCACAGCCCCAGGAATTAGCAGAGTTACTCCAGTTTCAAAGAGAAGCCCAGGATCAGATGTTAGCAAAGCTTGCTCAGAGTCACAGAGCTGACACAGGTTCAGGGATTCCAACCAGCAGCCTGGCTCCTTAGTCTGCATGTTCCCGTGGCCCAGGCTGCACCTTAAGGAACCTGTCAGCCACTGAGAAGTCCTGAGGCAGGAAAACACTTTAGAATCCTCTTCTCCACATGACATTACAGTGATTCATGGACACAGGGTCCAAAGGAAAGGCTCATCCTAAGTGGACCACTACAGTATCTGCTGTCAGCTGGGCCCTGTCTCCTTGCTAGAAGCATACCCATTGTTCACTCCATGTTCCTGAAATGGGCCTAGGATTGTTTACCTGGGCTCCCTCCAGCCATATCTACACCACAGCTGATTACATTCTGGGGTATTTTCACACAAGAGACCTTAGGCATCTTTACAAACACTAATTCTAATCCTGGAGGAGACTTGTTTCCCAGAATGTGAATGAGTAAGGTTTAGCTGGTATGAAGAATCTAGACCACTGAGCGCCAGGCTAACACCCCTGAATTAATTCCCTGCTATTTGCATTTGCAGGAGGTGAGTTTTCACAGAGAGGAAACGAAGCTGTGTTGTGTTATACAGGACATTAGCTTTTTGTTAGTATAATAAAAGTACTTGAGAGGAATAGCTTGAAAGGACACATTTATTTTAGTCCACGGATTCCCAGGTTTCAATCCACGGTCACGTCCCCATTGCTTTTGGGCCTTGTGAGGCAGTGCATCATCATGGACAAGATGTAATAGAAGATTCCTTGCACCTTATGGTGGCCAAAGAGTAGACAAAAGGGAGCTGTACCACTCTTTAAAAAAATCCCAGCCATGCGCTGGTGGCTTACGCCTGTCATGCTAGCTACTCCAGAGGCGGCGATCTGAGGATCACGGTTCAAAGCCAACCTGGGCAGGAAAGTCTGTGAGACTCTTATCTCCAATTAGCATCAGAAAACTAGAAGTGGAGTGTGGCTCAAAGTGGTAGAGCATTAGCCTTGAGCAAAAGAGCTCAGGGAGAGTGAGTTCAGGCCTTGAGTTCAAGCCCTATGACCATCAGATAAAAACACCAAACACCCAAACACCTAGTTGCCTTCCTCTAGACCCCACTTCTAAAAAGGTCCTACCCTGGTTCCACCAGGGAGACAAAGCCTTTAACAAACATTCATCTTAAAGAGGCCCTTGTGATCAAAATCAAAACACTCCACCATAGCCCCCCAAAGCTCATGTGTCTCACATCACCAAATATATTCAGACCATTGCCAAAACTTCCCAATTTCTTAACAGTTCCATCACTGCTCAAAATTCAAGTGTTAAGTCTGAGACTCAAAGCAAATGCTTATGAAATCAGGCTCTGAATTAAACTACTTTTTTCTATTCTGTCTCTTAGTTTACAACTACAGCTTTATCCTAGCATCTTGCTCTGTGCCTTTGGATTAGTTAAAAACACTAACCTGGTGGCTCAGTGGTAGAGCGCTTGCCTTGCATGCATGAGGCCCTGGGTTCGATTCCTCAGCACCACATAAGCAAAAAGAAAAAAGCCGGAAGTGGCGCTGTGGCTCAAGTGGTAGAGCGCTAGCCTTGAGTTGAAGAGCTGAGGGACAGCGCCCAGGCTCAGAGTTCAGGCCCCACAACCAGATCAAAAAAAAAAAAAAGAATATTCTAATGAGAAAACAAAAGGAACAATAAATGTTCAAAGAGAATTAACAAGACAATATTGTATCTTTAAAGAAATGGTTCTTCTTAAGTACTGCTTCCTTAATTTAAATAGGAAAGCTGATTTGTTTGATAAATGCATTTTTATTTTTATCAATGTCAATAACTGTTAAAACCAATAAACTATAGAAAAGTGAGCTGATAATTCCATACTAACCTTTTTCCTGAACATTTTCTTGGTATTTGTTGTATAACTCTGTGAATCTGACGATGAAGATCTGAAAAAGGACTTGCACCTGCTGGCTGATGTATATTATGTAGAGGTGTGTTTTATGTAAGATCAACTACTGTTGTAAAATTCATAATTAAAATCATTATTTACTTTCACCTACCAAAAAAAAAACACTAACCTGGGGCTGGGAAGGTGACTCAGTGGTAGAGCACTTGCCTTGCATGCATGAGGCCCTGGGTTCGATTCCTCAGCACCACATAAGCAAAAAGAAAA
>NW_012267284.1:1048988-1071289 GCF_000151885.1 Dipodomys ordii
CACTTGCCTTGCATGCATGAGGCCCTGGGTTCGATTCCTCAGCACCACATAAGCAAAAAGAAAAAAGCCGGAAGTGGCACTGTGGCTCAAGAGGTAGCGTGCTAGCCTTGAGCTGAAGAGCTGAGGGACAGTGCCCAGGCCCAGAGTTCAGGCCCCATGACCAGACCCCCCAAAAAACAAACACTAATCTCCCCCTGCACACTCTGTAAAATTTATAGTAGGCCTGTCTATAAAGAAAATTGGATGTAAGCTGGGCACTGGTAACTCATGTCTGTAATCCTAGTTACTCAGGAGGCTGAGATCTGAGGAATTCAGTTCAAAGCCAGCCCAGGCAGGAATGCTTGTGAGACTCTTTCCTCCAATTAAGCACCAAAAAAGTTGGAAGTGGAGCTGTGACTCAAGTAGTAGAGCATTAGCCTTGAGCAGAAAAGCTCAGAGATGCCGGGTGCCAGTGGCTCATGCCTATAATCCTAGCTACTCAGGATGCTGAGATCTGAGAATTGTGGTTCAAAGCTAGCCCAAGAGGGAACACCTGTGAGACTAATCTCCAATTAACCAAACTGGAAGTGGTGCTGTAGCTTAAGTGGTAGAGCACTAGCCTTGATCTGAAGAGCTCAGGGCCAGTGCCCAGGTCTAGAGTTCAAGCCCCACAACTGACAAGAAAGAGAGAGAAAGAGAAAGAAAGGAAAGAACAAAGGAAAGAAAAGCTCAGGGACAGTCCCCAGGCCTGAATTCAAGCCCCAGGACTAGTAAAAAAAAAGAAAATAGATGTGCAGATCTTCCAATAAACTTCTGTACAGTTGCATTTTCTTAGACTTACAGGTGTGGGGTGTTTTGGTGACCCCAGGACTGAGATAAGATGTTCTTAAGGCCCATGTTCCAGAATTTGTCATTTCTGCAGGCAACTGAGCATCCCTAGCATATGGTTGCTTGAGACTGAGATGGCATTCTATGAACAGATGAACCTGGGGCTGGCCTTTTATTCTCTGATGTATTGCCTTATTGCCAAAGACAACCTTTTCTTCTTCCAGCACTCCCTCTCTTGAATTACTGGCTGTCTTCACTGGTAGAAAAAGGGAAGCTTTTGCAGTTACATTAGGTGTTTGACTCTGGAAAAGTGAAAAAGTTATATTAGATACTTCTTTCTTACATGTATGCATCTATCAGTACTGGGGCTTGAATTCGGGACCTTGTGTTCTTCCTTAGCTTTTTTTCACTCAAGGCTGGTGCTCTACCCCTTGAGCTATACCTCCACTTCTGGCTTTTTGATGGTTACTTGGAAGTAAGAGTTTCCAAGATTTGTCTGCCCTGGTTGGCTCCACACTTCCTGAATTGCTAGGATTATAGGAGTGAGCCACCAGGGCCCAACTAAGCCTCAGTTTTCCATGACGATAACATTGGTTCAGAACTACTGTCATAGATGGTCTGAATGATACCACTCCCCAAGGGAGTAGATGCATGTTCTATAGGCTTTCAATAGCCAAACCACATGGAGACTGTCCTTTCCAGAAAGCTGAGCCTGAGGAGTCAGCAGCGCCTGGCGGTTCTCAGGAGTTTTGCAAAACAGAGGATCTCCTGGCAAAAAAAAACACGAACGGCCTTATAACTGCTACCCATCATGCAGACATCACACTCATAAAAGTTCTCTTTCCCACAGCCTCTGTCCATTGGGGCCAGTCATCCTGACATCTGTTCTATATGCCAGGACCACACAGTTGTTAAAGTTATATCTATCTTGCACAGTACAGATGCTTCTGAATTCATCTCTGTAAAGAAGATCCAGAAGTCAACAATTATGAGGACTCATTGGTCATAGAGAATTACCCGGGGTCAACATACATACCAAAGGGCAGATAGCCATGATGCTCCAATAACATTTCAGGCAGATGGTCAATACCTTTGGATAACTGACTCTGGATGCTGACATGGCAGCCTCATTCTCCCTGTTCATTTTCTATTTCAAAAACCCTGCTACCACTGCACAATTCCAGATGGAATACAACTCTTTTACTGATAATAATTATTTAATAGAATCTATTTTCACTACTCTTATGTTTGGCTCTGTTTCTAATCAATACATGAAACCTACAAAACTTGGCTAAAACCATTAAAGAAGTTGCAAATAAATAGAGACGCATGCTGTATAATAGACTGGAAGACTAAACATGGGAAAATAGTCATTCCTCCTGATATATGTAGTCATAATGCAACTTTTATCAAATACCAATAGAAATTTTTTTTTATTGAAGTAGACAAACATTCTAAAAATTACATCAGATGGTAAAGGAAAAGTAATGTTAGCCAAATGGTGAGCTAGGAAGCTTGAAATTCTTGCTTTCTCACAGGAACACTGATAAACAAGATTTCCAGTAACCAAGTAATTGAGTCCAATCCAGAAGCCATCAGAAGTAGCAGTCATCTCAAAGTTGAGATGTAGCTCTATCACTTGAGCCACACTTACAGAACTGGGTAGCATCTGACAGTGTTTAATAGTTTGGTTTCACTGGGGGACTCAAAGGAAAAGTTTTTATGAAGTGAATGAGAAAGCAAAACAAATAACTGACAAATTATACTGTTGCCTTACTCAGACAATTCAGAGGAAAAGTCTCTAAGTTATTAGGAGTTGGTTGACAGTTTTTCATTGGTTAGGGTTGCATTCATTTCCCTTTAAATTGATTAGTTACAAGAAAATTTGATTTTAAGTGTGCCAAACAAATTCTGCTCCATTTGATTTTTTTTCTTTAAGAATGGTATTTAAAAGATCACCAGACTTCAAGGTTTATAGACTAGTGGGTTGAAACAAACAAGCAAACATAAAAAACCCCACAAACAAATCCCAGCAGGATCCCACATTTAAATTCAGGATATTACAAAGAGAAGGTGTGCCTTTGGTATTTAGGACCTTGCTTCCCAAAATTCAATAGTGATTTTACTGAATACCCCAAGTCTGAGAGTCTGTCAGTCTCATTAAATGTTTGTAATACTATTTTCATTTTCCTGATGAACAGTATCCCTCTTGCTCTGTGTGTCTGTGTGTCTGTGTGCCTGTGTACATGCTAGGGATTAAACCTAAGTACTCGGCACTCTCCTACTGTGATGACCTTTTTCATATCCTTTCCCAGTTTGCTGGCCTTCTCATGGATTTGTGGAAGCATTGGGTCAGGTTGGGATCCGAGGCTGGGGGGCGGGGGTGCTCAGGGCTCAGTCAGTTGGAGTCTGTTGTGGGGGGAATTAAGGGCGGGGCCAGGGAGGGAAGGCCAGTTTCAACTTGAGGTCAACGGCTGTCTTGGCAGGGTTCAAGGCAGGGTCAGCCCCTGGTCAGGGCAGGATCAGGTCCAGGTCCGGGTAGGGTCAGGGTTTGGGATGGGCCCAGGAATTGTGATGACCTGCAGTGGGCCTCTGCTCTGGCCTCTGCCACTTTTGCTGCTGCCCCTGACCCCAGAGACCACCCCCACTATGCTGCCTAGCGACCCAGGCTCTTCGAAGGCTCTGCAGACTCAGCAGAGAACCCATGGGTCACCAGAGGGCTGGGGGTCCCTGGCCCGCGGGCCCCAGGGCTCTGAGGGCTGGGCTCAAGGTCGGTTTGTGGGCAGGGCAGGGTGGTGGGGAACTGGCTGGGGCCAGTGCCAAATCTCACCCATATCTTCCTGGCCCTTACCTCTGAGCCAGGCAGCCTCAGCGTGGGCATTGACCAAGGTGGGCCAGGTTCGCCCATTGGGTGGGAATATACTCCAGGGCCTGGTATGGGGTTGGGTAAATGTCCAACATCTGCCCAGCCCTTGGGTGGGATGGAAGGGCAGAGAAACAGGACTGTAGCTGGATCAGGGGAGGACAGGGAGTAGCATAAGCTGCTTCTGAACCTAGAAATTTCAGGTCTAAGGACTGAGAAGCGTAGGCCTGGGAACAAAGCACTCCTTGAGGCCTGGGCCAACTTCTCCCCTTCCAGATGTGTCTTAGAACCCAAATTGTCTCCCTTTCTTTTAGAAACAAAGTATCTTGGGGCCTTAAATTTATTTATTTATTTTTATTTTTTGGGGGGTCCGGTCGTGGGGCCTGAACTCTGGGCCTGGGCGCTGTCCCTCAGCTCTTCAGCTTAAGGCTAGCGCTCTACCACTTGAGCCACAGCGCCACTTCCGGCTTTTTTCTTTTTGCTTATGTGGTGCTGAGGAATCAAACCCAGGGCCTCAAGCATGCAAGGCAAGCACTCTACCACTGAGCCACCTTCCCAGCTCCAAGGCCTTAAATTTAAACTCTAGGTGGGGAAAGACAAGGAAGGTGGGAGGGAGTGGAAAAGAAAGAAAAAGAACAAGAGACAGAGAAAGAGAATTCTGTAGCAGGAGACACTTGCCTCAAGTTACACTGAGTCCTGTTCGTCATGCTTTCTCCCTGGATACTGGGATGAAATGGAGTGGCCATATCCATTTAGAGGCTACTTCTTGAGCAAGTAACGTTAGTGACCTGTGAGTCCATCAGTTCTTTGATCTGAAAAGTAGACATAGCAGTGTGTTACATGAGAGAATATCATCACAAGGCCTCCCTCCCAGCCCACCTGCCCTTGGCAGGCCCACCTTAGGATGGGCTGCTATGGCTGCTACCCATTGACCTTTGCCCCTTGGTCCCCAGACCCTTGTGCTCTCATTCCCTTTGGTCACCCAGTCCCCCTGGCAGTGGGCCGTATAGGTCAGACCACTTGTACTTTGGCTTTGGTCTACCAAACTGTGAAATGGTGTAGAAAGCCTTGATAGGGTGATAGTCTGGGACACAGAATGGTCTGTCTCTAACAAGTAGATGGGATGTCTTCACAGTGTGTGGGAAGCCCAGGGTGATGGGAAAGGTGTTTGGAGGCCAGGATGCAGTGACTGGTCAGTGGCCGTGGCAAGCCAGCCTGCTCTTGCGGAGCCAGCACTTCTGTGGCGCTGTCCTCATTGAAGCCCAGTGGGTGGTTTCTGCAGCCCACTGCTTTCTCAAGTGAGCTCTTCCCTGGGACCTTTAAAAAGGGGCTGGCAAGGGAAGAAGATGCAAAGGTAGAACAGAAAGAAAGGGATAGAGGATCATATGCCTTTTCCCCTTGAGCTTTGCCCTGGGCAGTCTTCAGTCACTGAGCACACGTTGATCCTCCTTTCACTCACAGTCCCTCTACCTGAATTACTCCTATGGACCCGGTGCGTCCTTTATATGCCCAGATCCTCATCATCCTTCACTATCAGGGAGGCTCCTGTTCCCTGTGTCTGTTACCCACAGCACAGATGTGCTCTGTGATCATTGATAGCACTTGGCATTTGTCTTGGCTGCCTGCAGACCGAGGTTTCTCTTCACCATCCTCTGTTTTCCAGTGAATCACAATCTAGCCAAGTGATTTTTTTTTTTGCTAGTTCTGGTGCTTGAATTCAAGGCCTGGGCACTGTCCCTGAGCTTCTTTTTCTCAAGGTTTGTACTCTACTATTTGAGCCACAGCACTACTTCAGGCTTTTTCTGAGTAGTTTATTGGAGATAAGAGTCTCACAGACTTTCCTGCCCAGCCTGTCTTCCAACCATGATCCTTAGATCTCAGCCTCGTTAGTAGCTAGGGTTACAGGTGTGAGCCATGAATGCCTGCTTTGAGTGATTATTTTTGGATCACTTTTATAAAATTGGATGCCTGGGAAGAGCTGTGGGAAGCATCGGGCTGCCCCACACTCAGATTGTGGTGATAATGGACTCTGTCCTGATAATGGGCTCTGTCCTGCCTCTTCCAGCAAATCTCACACTCCAGAGGACTATCGGGTTCTGCTGGGAAACACCCAACTGTATCAGCAAACACAGCACACCCAAAATATGTCGGTGAGCCGGATTATCATCCATCCAGAATTTGAGAAGCTTCATCCCTTCGGGAATGACATTGCCATGCTGCAGCTACACCAGTCTGTGAAGTTCACATCTTATGTTGTTCCAGTCTGCCTCCCACCCACAGACTTACAGCTGCCCAGTCACATGGCCTGTTGGATAACTGGCTGGGGCAGGCTTTCGGAGGACAGTAAGGAACATGGGAGAGATGGGAGGGGTAGGGAGAGGAGGCTGGAGAGACCGGGAGGAGAAGAAGCATATGAGAAAGAAGGAAGAAGTAGTCAACCAGGAAGAGGTCCAGGCTGATTTCCACAGTCATTGTCCATGGCTTCATTTCCATGTCTGAACATGAGGACTGGGCCAGGCCTGGGCCCTTCTAGTTTTGTTCTTTTTTAAATTGTGATTATAAAAGTGATGTACAATTACAGAAGCCTGGTAATGAGTACATTTCTTTTGGGACCCTTTCCTTTGCCCTCTCATACTTTTCCCCTCCTGTCCCCACCCACAAATTGTATAGTTCATTTTCAATGTAGTGTCTAGTGGGTGCCACTGCTGTGTTTGTTCATCCTTTGTCCCTCTATGTCTGTGCCCTCCTCCTTTACCCTCCCAAAGATAGGTAAACTAACAAGACAGAAAGAAAAGAAAACAAAAATAGTAACAGAGGGGAAAAAAATCCTCTTCTTTCCATTTCCTGCACATAGCTATTTTGCCTTTGTGTTCCTCTCCTAAGAGTATCCTCTCTTGGTCTTACTGTTTGTGAATGTCTAGAGTCCTATATAATTCATCATGTGCTGGTGTATTTTAGATCTAGCTTTCACATATGAGAAAATATGTGCTATTTGTCTTTCTGAGCTTCACTTACCTCACTTCACATAATTTGTTCTAAGGCCCTTTTAGGTTTATGAAAGAATGTTCTGTCTTGTCAGGTAAAACCAAATAATAGAGAAAACCTTTTGTTTTTATGCCAGTTCTGGGGCTTGAAACTCAAAGCCTGGGTTCTGTCCTCAAGCACATTTTTTCTTGTTAAGGCTGGCACTCTGCCACTTGAGCCACAACTTCACTTCGCGACTTTTGATAGTTACTTAGAAATAAGAGTCTCATGGACTTTCTTACCTGGCCTGGCTTCTAACCATGGTCCTCAGATCTCAGCCTTCTGAGTAGCTAGGATTACAGGCATGAGCCACTGGCCTTGAGTTTTGTTTTTCAGAGTTTTGAAAGTAGAGAAATTTAGGCATACTTCTACCCAGGGATACTTATTTTAAAGAAAGGATTGTTTATGACTTGGAGAACAAACTTATAACTTAATGGAGAAAGAAGATGGATTTGTAAGTATTTGTAGGAATGTAGTTTGGGACATTGTTTCTTAAAGGGGATATTATATATATAATATGCATGTATATATATATATATATATATATATATATATATATATATATATATACACACACACACATTGATAGAATACGTCTTCATTGATCAGGATCTGCTAGCATTCCTAGTCCTTATCCATTAAGTGTCAGGAACTCTTTCTAACAGTAATTCAGCTACTGTTAAGTATGTATACCCACAAACACACAAGCTGCTTCATTCTTGATGGTAGAAGTCATGTCTTTTTTTTTTTAAATATCCATTTAATTGAGCAAAAAGGGAAAACAAGATGGGCGCCCGTGGCTCGTGCCTTCACAGGAGGCTGAGATCCGAGGATCAGGTTCCAAGCCAGCCTGGGCAGGAAAGGGCATGAAACTCTTATCTCCAATAAATCACCAGAAAACCAGAAGTAGCGTTGTAGCTCAAGTGGTAGACTGTTTGCCTTGAGCTGAAGAGCTGAGGGACAGCGCCTGGGGAGGAAGGGGGGAGAGAAAAATCTTGATTACCATAGGATGAGCTGCACACATTACATAGCTTCCTTCATGTCTTGTTTTAACAACATAGCAACCTGTGCCCCAGGGCCTAGTATGCTGCACATACAACAGTATTACTTTAAGACACAAACAACATAACTTCTCTGTTTAGTATATTCTAATTTCTTCTCACTTTGGCTTGTCATAAAATTCAAACTCCCACCATGACTATAAGGCCTTGCATGATGTGGGTACCCTACTTCCTATCTGCCTCATTTCCTGCATCCCTCCTCACATATCCCATCCAAGTTACACCAGCCACCTTAAGGCCACTTGAAGATACCCAGGCCATTTCCACCCCTGCCTCACTCATTCTTTCCAGTCTTTGTATGGCTACTTTCATCTAGACATGTACAATTCATGTCCTTTTCTGAGGAGTTTTACTTAATCATGTAAGCTAAAATAGGCAACCTCTACTACCATGTCTTTGTGTTTTATTTCCTTCATACTACCTTAGTAAATTTACTGTTTCTGCAATCAAATATGTTCTCTTGTATTGATAATGTCTAAAAGCACAAAGATAAATGAATAACTAGTGATCTGGTGTCTGAATAGATGAATAGATGGGAGGGGGCTTTAGGAAGATGGAAGGGAAAATAGGTGGATGGATGGATGTAAAGGTGGGTGATGGATTGTTGGCCAGAAAAAAGGGAAGGATGGCTGTGAAGAAGGAAGAAGAGAGGTATATGGAAAGATAGCTGATGTGGGCGGATGTATTAGATGGAGGGGATGAGGATGTGCGTGTAGGTGAATGGATCGTAGGCATAGGTGAATGGATCGCATGAGTGAGTGGATGTGTTATCATAGCAGAGGGAGGGGGAAGAGGGATATATGGGGATATTGATGAAAAGGGTGAGTGGATAGAAGGATGAGTATGAGAAAATGGATGGATGAATGGATGGAAGAAAGTGGAAATGACCATCTAATGGTGGGTCAGGGAATGGTTGTTGAATGCCATTAACTGGGTCATGAAGTAGTAGTAGAAGTATAGCCTGTTGCTGTGAGCCTGAGGAAATGTGGGAAGGTTTGAGAAAAGGAGAGAAACTTTTCAGGATGAGCTAGAAGACGGAAGCAGATTATAAAGTTCAGCTATTTTGGGAAACACTCATGTTTAGGGGTAGCAGTGAATATCACAGAGTGTGGGATCAGATGGGGACATTTCACTGACCTTCTGCTTATTTTCACAGTGAAACTGTTACCACCCTTCTCACTCCAGGAGGCCAAAGTGAACCTGGTTGAGAATAAACTCTGTAATACCTTATATGGGCAAGTATCTGGCAATGACAAGGGCTATGTGCATGAAGAGATGCTGTGTGCAGGGGACTTCTCAACAGGGAGGTCCATTTGCCGAGTGAGTAAAACTGGGTTTTGTTCTTTTTGTGCCTATTCTCTGGGCCTCAGTTTACCCAGAGGATCTAGGTTCGCCTTTGCTTTCCGTGTGGATTACCCCTGGACTTCCTGTATTCTTCACTCTCTCTGTTTTCCTTAAGTTCCATTCCACAGTAGTATCTCCCACCCCCCACCCCCTGCCAGATTAGCCTCTTCTTCAGCCATTGGAAGAACCCTCATACTGCATCCCTTTGGTGCAATTGGATCAGAACATATAAGAACATACAGGTGTACAGTTGATTGAACTTTCCCATATTAACACATTGCCAGCTTTCTTATGTCCTCTTCTCATCTCAAATGCCCAAGGGTAACCATTACCTTTTCATTTAAACTTGAAGTGATTCTGATTTTCTGTATGTAGGAATTACAGTTGGTACTCACATCTTAATATTTCATTGTGATGTTCAGTTTGTTCATTCTCATTGTTCCAGAGCTAATTTCTCTGCCTACTGGTCTCAATGCTTACAGTTCCTATCCAAAAGTTGACTTCTCTGTGGAAAGGCAGAGGCTATGGAAGTTTCATGATGCAGGTGATCTGAACTTAGGACGTTCAGCCCTGCCCAGCAGTTGATATTTGCAGGGATGCAGTGTCTGGGTACAAGACTCAGTGCTTTCAGACTGAGCCTCAACAGTTCCTTCGTGTTAGGGGTGGGCTGGGGTAGAGAGGCTGTAGTTTAGAGGATTTGGGCTAAGGCCTCACAGTCAATACTTCTGGCTGGGAGACGGCCCTGGATACCGAACACTAAGCTGGCTATATAGACTAAGTTCTTTGTTACTATCTGATCCCCAAGAACAGAACTCCCTCCTCACCCTACAAGGGAAGGCCTGTGATCACAGGGCCCTTCTCTGCCAGAGCTCCTAGCTGCTTGAACTCATCTGTGGGACTATATCTGACCTCACTCTACTAGATTCACCACTGTGGAAGTATCTCAAGACTCCCTGAGCTACTAGTGCTCCTTGTGATCAGGCTCCCAGCGTATCTCAGTTTCAAACTATACATTTTTCTCTCAGGTTGCACCTTGCTCTCACCCTCCAAGGTAGGTGACATGACAGAACATTTCTTCACCAAATCGATCCCTTTACACTGGAGTAGTAATTCTCACCAAATCCTGCACTGAGTTTAAGGCTTATGGGAGTTCCAGGATTATCTTGTAGCTGGAATTCTCAGTTTGTGAGCAGGACCATCCCTTTACCTTATAATAGTGTCTTCAGGTCTCCCTCCCCATTCTGGGAAATCAGAACAGAAATGATGGCTACTTTTTCCTTTTGCCTGTTTCTCTATTCTTTTTTCTGTCCCACCACCAAGTTTTGTGATTCTGAGTGCTCTTCTCTCTTTCTTCAGAGTATGTAGTTAGTGTCTTCTGTGTTACCTGACTCTTCTCATTTGTAGAATCAAAATGGTAGACCCTTCTAATTTACACTATTGCCCTGATTCTTAGAATGTCTGTTTTACTTTTTACCTATATGTAGTTGGATGAAGGGGTTTCACTTCAACCAATACATCTTTTTTATACATTTATATTGCAAAATTACTGTACAGAAGGGCTACAGTTATATGAGTAAAGTAATGAGTATATTTTTTATCGAGCATTGTTGCCTCCTCCTTTGTTTTCCCCCTACCATAACATCCCTCCCCACCTCCTCAACTCCTCCCTCCCCCCCACAAAGTTGTAAAGTTTGTTTTCAACATAGTGTCTTGCACATCTCATTGTTAAATGGGTCAACCTGTATCCTTATTTCAGCATTTTGTTATTTCCCTTCCCCTCCCCAAATTAGAAAAATGTATATACAAGATGCAGGGCACCAGGATCAAATACAGTGAAAACAAGGGTTTTACCATGGGGGAGGAACATACCAAAGAATTGCAGCATTATTTACCATAGCTAAGATATGGAACCAACCCAGGTGCCCCTCAGTAGATGAATGGATCAAGAAAATGTGATGTATATATATATATATATATGTATGTATATGTATGTATATATACATATATATGTATATGCATTTATATATATGTATATGTATGTATATATGTATATATATTATATATATATATATAAATTCTATACCTCAATCAGAAAGAATGACATCACCCCATTTATTAGGAAATAGAAAGACTTGGAAAAAATTATATTAAGTGAAATAAGCCAGACGCAAAGAAACATAAGTCCCGTGGTTCCCCTTATTTTCAATAACTTAGTATAAGTTTAGGACAAGCAGAAAAGGTAAAAAAAAGCTATGTACATATACCATATAAGATGATGTTAAGAAATGAACCCCAAGATAGGGACACAAATGTTTTTTTTTTCTTTCTTGCTATTGTTTTTAACATATTTATAAAGTATAATACATCTTGATCATTGTCATTCCTTCCATTGTGCTCTTCTAACATTCCCAATCCCACTCAAACCCTCAATTTATATGGTTCCATATTAACATATGTAAATTGAATATAATGACTATATTCACCCACCCTTCTCTCTCCATTCATTTACTCTACCTCCTCTTGACCTCCTCACCTGACAAGACGTGTTTCAGCTTCCTGGCATTCATTTTGTTAAACTGTTCATTAGCTATCCTTTATTTTTATTTCAAACATAGATAAGGCCAACACACAAACCAGCAAATTTCTGCTGCCATCATGCATTCTCCATATACATCCTTCACTCGTACTTCCAGCATCCAGTCATAGCTCCCCTGGGGCTCTGGGGTCCCCACAAGTGGGGGTTTCTAGAGTCCTATCTCAAGAAGAGCAGTGCAGACACCAGCTTTGCCATGTGTTGTACCTGTCTCCACTCAGATGCCACACTAACTCTTTTCTCTTTCCTCAGGGTGATTCTGGGGGACCCCTTGTCTGCTTCCACCCCAATATCTGGGTTCTGGTAGGACTGGCCAGCTGGGGCCTGGACTGCCAGCATCCTGTCTACCCCAGTGTCTTCACTAGGGTTGCCTACTTCCTTGAGTGGATCAGTGAAGTCAAGAGGCAAACTCCTCTCCTGAACCCCGTTTCCACACCTCCTCACATGGACTTTTCCCCTTCAGCACCTATGAAGTCTGCTGGCTCAGCTCAGCCCTATAGCACCCTCATGTCTGCACAGACCTGGCTCCTGCTGCCATTTCTCTTCACCATCCCACAGCAGGCCTCGTGGTGACCACTGGACGCCTTGACATTTTCACTGTTCAGAACTTTTGTCCAAAGTTCAGTATCTCTCCCTACAGCCCCCATCAGTCTAAGTTGATCCTTTCCCTCACCTTATGTATCCATCAAATGTCACTTCCCAAACCAAGCCTGGAAAAAAATCAAGCCAAATAAAACTTATCACCTTGTTACTCTGGCTGCAGGATCTACTCTTTGGCTCTCCCTACCCCTCCATGTTCATCTTCCCTTGGGGTCAGCCATAGTAATCTCCCTTCCCCAAAGAGGTAGTGGTGCCTCACAGAAAGACTCAACGATGGGTCCCTGGTATAAAAGAGGGATATGGGAAGCATATCAAGGGAATGTTGAGGACCTAGCGCATCTGGAAAGAGCAGGGTCCATCTGCCTGTAAAGGTTGGCCTAATCCTAGGGAGTGCCAGAACGAGGGCAGGCTGTGCATCTGGATTTCAAGGGAAAGGGAACAAGTGCCTTCAAAAAGCAGAGAAGCATGGGCTGGGAAGGTGGCTCAGTGGTAGAGCACTTGCCTTGCATGCCTGAGGCCCTGGGTTCGATTCCTCAGCACCACATAAGCAAAAAGAAAAAAGCCAGAAGTAGTGCTGTGGCTCAAGTGGTAGAGCGCTAGCCTTGAGCTGAAAAGCTGAGGGACAACTCCCAGGCCCAGAGTTCAGGCCCCATGACCGGCCAAAAAAAAAAAAAGCAGAGAAGCAGCATCACTGGGATTTTAAGGAAAAAGAACCAATGCCCCGTGATCCTGAGGAAGTGCCTGAAGTGATTTGTTGGGGTTGAGGTGCTGGGCCCAGGCCATGAGTGCAGAATTCTGACCTCTGGATAGGACCTTTAAGACACGAGGCTAGTATATGAATCAAAAGTAGAAGAGCCAGGCACTGGTGGATCATGTTTATAATCCTAACTACTCGAGAGGCTGAGATCTGAGGATTGCTGTTCAAAGCCAGCCTAGGCAGGAAAGTCCATGAGATTCTTATCTCTCTGATAAGCTACTCAGAAAAAGTCGAAATCATACTCTGGCTCAAGTGGTAGAGCACTATCCTTGAGAAAAAGAAGCTCAGGGACAGCACACAGCCCAGAGTTCAAGCCCCAGGATCGGTAAACAAACAAACAAACAAAAAAACAGAAGAGTCTCTGATGCCAGATCAAGAGCTACAGCTTAATCTATCAAGTCTTAAGAGTTCTTCTCCTTGGTTGATGTCCAGCTCCCTTCTTACTGCTCCCATAATCCTACTGTCCATAAATTCTTTAGGGTACTGACCCACAACACACCTCCCCAACCCCAATATCCATGAACCTAGGAGAAATCCCAGCTTACCTGAAGGGAAGTTTGAGAATAGGTTCCAGACACTGCAGACAGTATTAAGGTAGAGAATCCTAAATTGTGATTGACCAAATGCTGAAATAATGTGGTTAAAACTCTACAAAAGCTGGGCACCGGTAGCTCACACCTGTAATCCTAGCTACTCAGGAGGCTGAGATCTGAGTATCACGATCAAAGCCAGCCCAGGCAGGAAACTCCGTGAGACTCTTATCTCCAAAAGCACACTAGAAAACTGGAAGTGGTGTTGTGGCTCAAGCGGTAGAGTGCTCACCTTGAGCTGAAGAGCACACGGACAGCACCCAGGCCCAGAGTTCAAGCCCCATGACTGACAAAAAACAAAAAAACTCTACAAATGTTAAGAGTCCCACATTCTCACCAGTATTACCTCTGGTGTATCCTCAGGTTCTCGGAGTATCAATCATATAAAAATTCCCTCATGCTGGGTGCCAGTGGTTCATGCCTATGATCCTAGCAACTCAGGAGGCTGAGATAGGAGGATCCCAGTTCAAAGCCAGCCGAGGCAGGAAAGTCATGAGACTCTTATCTCCAATAAAGCACTCAGAAAACCAGAAGTGGCACTGTGGCTCAAGTGGTAGAGCATTAGCCTTGAGCTGAAATGCTGAGGGACAGTGCTCAGGCCCATAGTTCAAGTCCCACAAACAACAACAACAACAAAATTCCCTCTTGCTCTGTCAAAAGGGGGAAGAAATACTCATAGTTTGAAGTTATACCTTACATACAACTGCTCATAAAACAAACTTATTTTTTGGCATTATTGGAGACTGACCTTGAGATATTCACTTGCTAGGTAGGATTTCTATAACTACCACTTAGGGCATATCTTCAGCCTCTTCTTGCATTACTTATTACAGCCTGAGCTGTGAACCTCCTACTTGTGTTGTTGGGGATGTCAGTAGCATGATACCACACATAAACATGGCTGAGGTGCAATTTCATGAACTTTCATACCTAAACTGACTTCAAGCCTCAATCTCTTCATCTCTGTCTTCCAAATATCTAGGATTACAGGCTTGACCATTGTTTTTGGCTATAAAAAGTTTTGTTGTTTTTTTTTTTAAATCAAAACACAATCAGTTTGAGGTTTATCCAAGTCTAGTGGTTTATTTTGTCGGTCGTGGGGCTTGAACTCTGGGCCTGGGTTCTGTCCCTCAGCTCTTCAGCTCAAGGTAAGAACTCTACCACTTGAGCCACCGCACCACTTCTGGTTTTCTGGTGGTTTATTGGAGATAAGAGTCTCATGGACTTTCCTGCCCTGGCTGGCTTTGAACCATGATCCTCAGATCTCAGCCTCCTGAGAAGCTAGGATTACAGGCATGAGCCACCAGCACCTGGCCATCTCGTTGGTTTTGAGGAAAGGAAATACTAAACTCTAGCTCTCTCTTACCTTCTTTGTGCCACCGTGGTTTGGGATGATGTTTACTGAGAAGCACAAATGAAGGTCATATTCTAGGGACACGCTTCACTATATGATTGACATCTAATTGTAGTTAAAAAGAAATACTGGAAATCAAGACACAGAAGGAATGTTATTAACAAGTTCATTAATGAGCCAGTGATGAATCAGCAAATGAAGGTATGTCCAGAAATTTTCAACACTGTCATACAAAGAGAAAAAGATTGACAATAACAAACACAATACTTGAACATGTGATATAATTACAAAGATGCAGCATATGCATAATGAAAAATACTAAGTAGAGGGGCTGGGAAGGTGGCTCAGTGGTAGAGCACTTGCCTTGCATGCATGAGGCCCTGGGTTCAATTCCTCCGCACCACATAAGCAAAAAGAAAAAAGCCGGAAGTGGCGCTGTGGCTCAAGTGGTAGAGTGCTAGCCTTGAGCTGAAGAGCTGAGGGACAGTGCCCAGGCCCAGAGTTCAGGCCCATGACCAGACCCCCCCCCCAAAAAAAAAAAGAAAAAAAGAAAAATACTAAGTGGAGAAGGAAATGGAACAGAAGAAATATTTGAAACAGTAATGACAGGATTTTTCATAATTCATGACAACTACCACACCACAAATCTCAGGAGCTCAGAAAACATCAATTATGATAAATACCAAATATAACACCAAAACATGTTATATTCATATTTCAGAATTTTCTCTAAGAAAATCTTAGAGAAGCCAGAAGTTAGGAAAAAAACACCTTAGCCATCAGGATCAAGGATAAAATTACATCAGGCTTTTCTTCAGAAGCGAGGTAAGTTGGGAGACAATACAATGAAACATTTGAAGTGTTGACAAAAATCTGCCAATCCTATTTTTTTTTTTTTTGGTCGGTTATGGGTCTTGAACTCTGAGCCTGGGCGCTGTCCCTTGGCTCTTCAGCGCAAGGCTAGTGCTCTACCACTTGAACCACAGTGCCCACTTTCAGTTTTCTGAGTGGTTTGAGATAAGAGTCTCACAGACTTTCATGCCCAGGATGGTTTGGAACCATGATCAACAGATCTCAGCCTCCTGAGCAGCTAGGATTACAGGCATGATCCACTGGCACCCAGCTTCAATCCTAATTTTTATATCCAGGGAAATTATCATTCAAAAGTGAAAAAATTGTTGGGCACCAGTAGCTCATACCTATAATCCTAGCTACACAGGAGGCTGAGATCTGATGATCAAACCAGCCTGGGCATGAAAGTCCATGAGACTCTTATCACCAATTAGCCACCAAAAAAGCCAAAAGTAGATCTATGACTCAAGTGACAGAGTGCTAGCCACTTTTACAATAACTCAGGGACAGTGAGGAAGCATTGGTTCAATGCTAATGAATCTATAAGAATTAGGATTTGAGGAACGTGGAAAAGATTACCTACACGCTTTAAAAACTGGATATTGCAACGGAAATAGTCTGACAAAATATTAACACATAATAAAGAGTCTTAATAAGACTCTTGCAATTTTTATTAAACTGGAGAGCTTCATCAGGTTGCTCAAGGGTTCCTCATATGCAAGACAGAACAAAGGATGGTCCCCATGTTGGGTAAGCATTGCCCTTCCACCAGCCCCAGATTAAGAAGCAGGCCTGGCAGCCTCATCACCAGAAAGGCTGCCAGTCACCCCACAGGCTTCTGTCTCCCAACACCCCTCTCAGAGTCTCTCTGTAGGCCAGTCTTCAGCTGGCTTCTAGGAATACCACACGACTGACTAGCAAATCCGTGCGAAGCATGTAAATCAATGGCTGACAGGAAAAATAAAATTATGTATGAAGTCAATTTTGTGTATTTCAAAAGGTATAATACTTTCCTTCATTTGTGAGTAAAAGAAGTTAGAAATTACTCCCCCCTCCAAAAAAAAGGCAAATGGCAAATGAATTTCCTTGAAAGTCACAGTCACATATAGAGTGTGTCTTAGCAAAGAGGAGAGCAAGACGGCTTCCACCCACCTTCATGAGCTTCATGAAAAACTGAGTCTACTCAAGGGTGGAGAAAAAAGGCAACTTTCAAGGAATATGTTATTCAATGAGGCATTCCTTATACTCCTTCCTAAGGAACACATGGGCAACACATTTTCTAAACGAGATGTAGCAAGTGGAATTAATCTGTCCTCCTCCCTTAAGCGCTGTCCACTGACTAATTTTTTTAAATACTAAAAAATGAACTCCCCCCCTGAAAAAAACACCTTTAAAATGTCCTAGATTACCCTCTAAAATGGAACTAGGGAGCAGCTTCAATACTTCAAAAATAGTCCATTACAGTCATCACAAGCATGCCTTGTTTTTAAACAAAGGTTTTTTTGTTTTTTGTCGGTCATGGGGCTTGAATTCTGGGCTTGGGCGCTGTCCCTCAGCTCTTCAGCTCAAGGCTAGCGCTCTACCACTTGAGCCACAGCGCCACTTCCAGTTTTCTGAGTGGTTTATTGGAGATAAGAGTCTCACAGACATTCCCACTTGGGCTGGTTTTGAACCGTGATTCTCAGATCTCAGCCTCCTGAGTAGGATTACAGGTGAGAACCACCGGCGCTGGCTAAAGTTTTTTTTTTTAAATAAACAACTGAAACTGGTACTGACCACTTTTCTGACAGTATGCACTTATCAAAATGAATGCTTGGGGGGTGAAGGGAGACATACCTATGGGCCTTTCCTCACATGAGTGCATGTGGGTAGGTGCAGGCCATTGGTCATTATTGCAGAAAGGAATTTTAATTTTGAATTTTAGTTTGATGCAAAGCATTGCTTTTAATATGATGTCCACACCAGCTGTGCAGAAAGGGCTCTGGAAGATTGTTCTTAGCAGCACACCTCTACAGCTCTTCTTAGGTTCTGGAGCCTCCAGAGAGGCCTATATTGCTTTGTCAAACACATTTCTTTAGGCCTTTCTGTGTAAATGCAGAACACTCTACAAAGTTGACAGCCTTCAGATCATGTGCCAACTTTTCAGCAGTCTCTGGAGTGATAGGCTTTTGTTTATTCTTGGCAAGTTCCTCAATAGTGGAGGCGTCATCTCTGAGATCAATTTGGGTCTCAACAAATAGGAGTCTTTGGATATTGGTAAATAACCTTTGGATATTGGTAAAAAACCTCTTTGCTTTCACATTTTCAAATGAAGATGGAGAGACATTGAAAAACAGATGAGAAATACATCTGTTTGTGGATAACTCAGTGGTTATAATCTGTCATAATCTTCTTACCCATAACAGTGACTGCATAGTTGTCAAAAACAGTTACATTCAGATGGAAACTTATTTGTTGTGCAAGGTATCAGGAGACATGGTTTACCAACAGCACCATCACCCACAATAACACAATTGTTTGAATGGCAGAAATAATTTTGTATCTGTTTTAAAGACTCCAAATTTGATGATGACTTCAACTTCTCTGCTAGGGCCTGTTTTTTTTTTGTTTGTTTGTTCTTTTAATGTTGCTTCTGGAACTTGAACTCAGGAATTGGGCACTGTCTCTGACCTTTTTTTGATCAAGGCTAGATCTCTACCACATGAGCCACTGCTCTATTTCTGGCTTTTTTTTTGTAGTTTATTGGAGATATAACTCTCAAATTTTCCTGTCTGGAATTGGCTTTGAACCTCTATACTATACTCAGATCTTAGCCTTCTGAGTAGCTAAGATTACAGGCCGGGAAAAATGCTATACCTTGTGCAATAGAAAGCTGGAGGCAAGCCGGGCGCTGGTGGCTCACGCCTGTAATCCTAGCTACTCAGGAGGCTGAGATCTGAGGATCATGGTTCAAAGCCAGCCCGGGCAGGAGAGACCGTGAAACTCCTATCTCCAATAAACCACCAGAAAACCAGAAGTGGCGCTTAAGCTCAAGTGGTAGAGTGCTCGCCTTGAGCTGAAGAGCTGAGGGACACTGCCCAGGCCCAGAGTTCAAGCCCCACGACTGACAAAAAAAAAAAAAAAAGAAAGCTGGAGGCAGTGATGAATGAGGGGTGGAGAGGATCAATGCTGTCATATAGAGCAAGAAATAATAGTAATTCTGTAAGTATTGAAAGCAAAGCATTTGAAAGATAGTTGGATGTATTCTTCTAAGTTCCCAAATAAAAACTTTCAACATGCTATAAACAGGCTGTGGGTAGATAGTTTCCATACTACCTGAGAAGTCAACTAGTTATCCCTCCACCCCCCCAAAAAAGGTCATGGAAATTCAGGCATGGACTCTCCCTAAGTCTAAGTTGTCAAGTTAATTAAAGTCAACATTTTTTTTTAACTTTCAAAGCAAACATTTTTTCATGGACATTTAGTGATAGATCACAGTGTGTGAAATAAATATATATAGTAGAGTAAATGTAATAGAACTCTAGGAATAGAGTCAGGATAAATCATGCCTTAGAGTGTTTCCCCTAGTCTGAAATTCTGTGCCAAAAGTGTTTTGTTTTTCTTTGTCAGCTAGCATAAATTTTTTCTTATAAAAATAGAGTACATGTGCAAGTCACAAGCTCTGAAAATCACTCAAAGACACCAGATAGAATCTCTCCATTCATCACCCTGAGAATACCATGGACTTGGAATTAAGGCAGTTTGGCTTTGGGCACCCTGCACCTTTTATGGATTTTTTTTTTGGTTGGTCATGGGGCTTGAACTCTGGGCCTGGGTGCTGTCCCTTAGCTCTTCAGCTCAAGGCCAGAGCTCTACCACTTGAGCCACAGCGCCACTTCTGGCTTTTTCTGGTTATGTGGTGCTGAGAAATCAAATCCAGAGCCTCATGCATATGAGACAAGTACTCTACCACTGAGCCACCTTCCCAGCCCTGGATTGTATTTTTTTCTGTGGACAAACAGGCGTCTCTGCCCTCTTTCAACGAACACTGTCCTGTTCTGGGTCCTTGCAGCCTCTTCCACACATCAAAGTGTTTTGTTTTGTAAACAAAAATTATTAAATGATACAGAAATTTATTTTGGGCAGTCTAACAAGTGCTAAAAAAAAAAAAAAGCTGCCAGACAAAGATGTTCAGGATGACCTGAGACAAGGTGAGCATGTTTCTCAAACACTAAAGCTGGGCATGGTTTCAAATTCCAAGTCAGTAGCAGCTGAGCCCCAGGAGTGACCATCTTCTTGAGGATATATCTTCCTCCTAGACTGCTGCTGAACTACATGCAACTTTTCCCAAAATCCAAGGAGTAGAGACTACAACCACTTCATAGAAAGCTAGGGCTTCTGGCTCCCAGCTCTGCTGGTTCCATTCATCTGCACCTTCATAATGAATGAAATGGAGACAGCAGCAACTGTCTCCAACATTCAGCAGCAACGGCATCCAGTTTTCTCAGGTTTGCA
Organism: Dipodomys ordii; assembly: GCF_000151885.1. Lineage (NCBI taxonomy): Eukaryota > Metazoa > Chordata > Mammalia > Rodentia > Heteromyidae > Dipodomys > Dipodomys ordii. Next base: position 1,069,328 of record NW_012267284.1, read on the forward strand.
CAGTCCTCATGGCGGGAGAACTGAATCCAAGCCTTCACGGATGACAGAGTCAGGGGGCAGTGGCTCTGCCGCAGGCCGGCCACAGTGAAGAGAGCTCAAAGTGTTGTTGATGAAATTTTCAGATGGACCAGACAAAAAGACCCAGTATTTTTAAAAGGTATGAACAAGAATGAAACAAATGAAGTTGGGTGCCAGTGGTTCATGCCTGTAATCCTATCTACTCAGCAGGCTGAGATCTGCCAACAGGGGCAGGAACATTTGTGAGCCTGTTATCTCCAATTAATCACCAAAACAGGTGGTAGAGTGCTAGCCTTGTGCACAAAAAAAGCTCAGGGACAGTGCCCAGGCCCTGAGTTCAAGCTCCTGGATTTGTACACCCAAAAAGAATGAAACAAAAGCAATCAAAGCACTTGGGCAAGTGTAAGACTTTGCTTTAGGACAGATTATTCAGAGTGGGTGTTGTCTAAGTGCCAGGATGGCAGGCTGGTCACTCTGGAAATCTGAGTGATCGTGTCTGACAGGCTGGTTTTAAGGAAGAATAACCACTAAGGTTCTTTGAGGGGGCGTGGCCTGAAGCGTGACCCGTGGCCCCAACCGGGGCAGTCAGCGCATGCGCAGCACAGGGGAGTCCCTCCTGCACTAATGGCAGTTACAACTGTTCCAGGAGTCGGTTGCTGACCTGTTGGGGAACTAGGTGGGAGCATGGCAGATGTGATTCCAGCGGTCGGCGGTGACTCACATGGTGTCCAGAGTCAATTATCCAGAAAAAAGGTAGTGGAAATTCAGGCACGGACTCCTCCTAAGCAGCACGGTGCTGCTCGTGTCCCTGCCCTGGGCTAGGCAGCGGGTGTTGGAGGGTGGGCGCCCTGCGGGGTCAGCTCTGGTGTCGGTGGGTGGGCGCCCTGCCGGGTCAGCTCTGGTGTCGGTGGGTGGGCGCCCTGCCGGGTCAGCTCTGGTGTCGGTGGGTGGGCGCCCTGCGGGGTCAGCTCTGGTGTCGGTGGGTGGGCGCCCTGCGGGGTCAGCTCTGGTGTCGGTGGGTGGGCGCCCTGCGGGGTCAGCTCTGGTGTCAGTGGGTGGGCGCCCTGCCGGGTCAGCTCTGGTGTTTGGCACATGGGTATTCCTGGGCTGCCCTCATTGTTCCGGGAAGGCTCTGGCCTTGAACTGAGAGGTGGAGGGTAATCATGAACCTGCAACCATTTCGTTGTAGGATATCTTTAGTATCCCTTACACCCTGAATAATGCAGAAGCTTGAGGGAAACCTCTGTGTGTGTGTGTGTGTGTGTGTGTGTGTGTGTGTGTGTGTGTGTGTGTGTCCCCACGCGTGCGCACATGCGCGCACGCACTTGCCGACCCTGGGGATTGAACTCAGGACCCCAGATCATTTCCACTTGGCTTTCACTCAAGGCCGGTGCTCTCGCACTTGAGGGGCATTTCCAAGGCTTTTGACTGGTTGCAAACAGCAAGCCTCAGATCTCGGCCTTCTGGGTAGCTAGGATTACAGGCATGAGCCATCAGCACTTAAATGTTCGGGTTCAGCAACACATAAATAAATCAACCAATGAGTTCATATCATTGCAAAATGGTCCAAGTTCTGACGGGCCTTCTTGTTTCACTTATGAAAATTGTGAAAGTTAGCAAACAGGATTCATATTCTGACTATATTAGTTAATGTGACTTTAACACCTTTGCAGAACTTAATAATAGAGTTTAACTCAGATTGACTCTATATTGTGCTCTGGAAAGAAGTCTGGAAAAGCCTGAAGCATCATACAAATAATGAATGTAAAAGAATATGCAGGAAAGGTGATTATGTATTTTATTCTATTGTATTTTATTTTTGTCAGTAATGAGGCTTCAACTCAGAGGCTGAGCGCTGTTCCCCAGCTCTTTTGCTGAAGGTTAGCCACTTCTGGCTTTTTCCTGAATAGTTTATTGGAGATAAGAGTCTCACAGACATTCCCA
>NW_012267284.1:1071339-1086128 GCF_000151885.1 Dipodomys ordii
CATCTACCTTCAGGAATAACCTCCAAACCATGACTGCCCAGAAGTCTAAGGCAGTGCTCCTTGCTTTTGGTTGTGCGGCCTTTCTTCCCCTCCTGATCTACCTGCCTCCAGTCTTTCCTGTGCCAACCTGCTCAGGGGTGAGTCCTTCTTCCTGTTCCAGCTCCTCAATTAGGGCCTCAAGATCCAGCTCTGGTTTGGAGGAAAGCAATTCTTCCAGGAATTTGGGATGAATGATGGCCTCCACCTGGAGCAGGAAGAAGAGGGTGTCAGTGTGTCTAGAAAGGAGAAATCTGTGCCAAGGGGACTTTGAGAAGACACAGAAAGGAATGACCTCCCCAACTTGGTGCTCGAGTACACTTGTTAAATACACACACACACACACACACACACACACACACACACACACACACACATGCGCACGCGCACATGGAGCTCAGCAGGTAGGGAATCAAGTTTCATTCCAAAGACCAGGGAATGTGGCAGACAGCAGGGCTGGAGATGTAGTGCACATTTGCCATGAAATCTTCCTGGGGACAGAGCTGGTCAATGTAGTTCTCAGGAGCTCTAGGTCTAAGCACATCTCATCCTCTTCCTGCTACTGTTACATTCCTCCTCCTCCTCTTCCTCCTCCTCTTTCCTTCCTCTCTTCCTCCTCCTCCTCTTCCTCCTCCTCTTTCCTTCCTCTCTTTCTCCTCCTCCTCCTCCTTGTTGTCATCATCTTCTTTCTTTCTCTTCTTCTTCTTCTTTCTTCCTCCTCCTCCTCCTCCTCCCTTCTCCTCCTCCTTTTCTTTTTCTTCTTCTCCTTCTTCTCTCCTCCTCCTCTTCCTTCTGTCTTATGCTTCATGCTTTCTCTTCTGAGGCTGTGAGGAGTCAATCAGACCAAAGCTAGGTCCTGCTGTCTAGACAAGGCTCTGGGTAGGAATTATTTGTCACAGTGCACTAGTCTCTAATGCGAGTTTGTTTCTCTGATTTGACAGGTGGAGGGGAATCCAGGCTGTGCCTTTTCTTCTTGAAAAATGAGTCTTGGTGCTTGGTTTCCAGCGCAGAGGAGGATGGTGGAGGATCCGGAGCTCTGTGACATTCCCAGGACAGGAGATGGTACTGAGAGCCCAGCAAGAAGGCCAAGCTGGAAAGACCTTTCTTGTTCACATTCCTCTCACTTGTCAGCTTGCATGGACCTCCATCAGAAGAGTCTTCTCTGAGACCCGCTGCACCTCTGGACCCCAGGCAATGAGGGTAGATTCCATGTCCATGGAGAGAACCAGAGGACAGGGTGGCTCCCAATGATGGAGACCCATGACAGCCGTGGATGACAGCAGCATTGTTAGGAGGTGTCAGCAATTCAGCACCTGTGGCACAGTGTATCTGGTGGTCACAGGAGGTTATTTTTGTGATGCAGGTATCTATGTTCTTTGTTGGGGTCCGTGGTCATCTCTATCTTCATGTTGGCAAGTGGTCAACTTAGGAGTACTTGAGGCTACTGTTGGGCGCACCAGGACTAAAGAGTATGTCAACACCTCTTTTCTCTTTTGAGACCATGAGGTGTTTCTTCACTACCTGTTGGACGAAATGAAATGAGTAGTTACTGGCTTTGCATCCTGCAGGAGGAGGGCTGAGGGGAAGGAACAACTGGAGGTGTCACCTCGTGACATAGACTTGTGATTGCCCTCCTCCTCCCTTGCTGAGTATCTCTCCAGCTACTTTCTGGCTATCCTGTCCCTTTCTTTCTTGTCCACTTCCACATCTACTATCAGGAGTAACCTCAAAGTCCATGACTCCCCAGAAGCATGGGGCTATGTTCTCTCACTCCCTGGTGTACTGCTGTTATTCCTCTTCCTGATATACCTGGGGACACTCTTTGCTCTGCTTACCTGGGGAGGGGTAAGTCTTTCTTCCTACTCTAGCTCCTCACTTAGGTCTAAGATACTCATGTCTGATTTTGAGGAAAGCAATCGTTCCATAAATCTGGTATGTATGATGGCCTCCACCTGGGACAAAAAGGAAGAAAAGTTGTGAATGTGTACAGAAAGGAGCAACCTGTGCCAAGGGGATTTTAAGAAGAAATAGGAAGGAATGACTTCCCAAAGTTGGTCTACAAGGACTCTTGTTAAATCCTCTCTCTTTCTCTCTCTCTCTGCTAAAGAATGAAGCTTAACTCCAAGGGCCAGGAAATTGGCAGATACCAGGGCCAGGGATGTAGCCCACATCTGCCATGAAATCCTCCTGGAAGCAGAGCTGGTCAATGTAGCTCAGGAAGTCTGGGTCTGAGCAGATATCATAGTCATCCTGCTGTTGCTCCACTCCTTCCCCTTTGCATGTTTCCTCAGACTCCTCAGTGGACGATTTTGGAAGGTCCTCCAGCCAGTCCATGATGGCTATGTTCTCCTCCACAGTTTCAGGGGGGAATCTCTCAGGTGCCTTGGTCTCTGGTGGCCTCTGGGTGCTAGCCAGGCTGAGCTTTCAGATCAGTCTTGCTGGAGTTGCACTCTAGGAAAAAGGAAAACAAGACAATGTACAGATGGGGGAACCTAGGTTCTTATCCACTGCTAAGGAGAGCAGAGTTCAGGAGAGCTGCCCTGACATAGGAGACTCTACAAGATGTGGAACATATAAGGTAGCCCTGTAGGACAACGTTTAGAGACACTGATATTTCAGGTGCTCTCAACACCCAGACTCTGGGTCCTAGGAGAGGCAAGTGAGGAGAGGAGTTACTGCTGTAGCCAGAATAATACCCAGCTCAAGGCCAAGGGCTATGGAAGCCGAGGCTCTAGTGAGTGTTCTGCTTGTAGCACCATATGTCCCATCCTGAAGGCCAGGTCTAAGGATATGGGATATGCCCTTCCTCAACTCATCCTTGGCCTCCCATTGTCATTGGGCTCCATGGTGAGGATGCTCTACCTGGCTACTGGATATTTCCAAGGAATGGAAGCCTTGAGGATTCTGGCTTCAGGGATGGTAGTGGAAGCTCTCTCTGAAATTGCATCAGTAGTACCTTGGATTCTCTTCTGAGCCTCAAACTCCATGAATCTGGGAATGCAGGAAGCACAGAGGAAGGTGAGGAGAAAGAGGCCAGTTCTATCCCCAGACCAGTCATGGAGAGATGCCTGTGATGTTGAGCAGGACTCTGAAGTGGGCTTGTCGTGTCTCAAGAGGTTGCTCATCTAGAACAGAACCACAAATGTGAGACCACCACATGTCTCTTAAGACTTACAGGAAATCAAGCCAGGTCCAGGTGACAGGAAGAATCCTTTGTGGCACCTTTGTAGACTATCTTTCCCCTCTCCATACTCAAAAGGAGAGCTGACTTTCAGAAGCTTGTTAGGGATATGATTGGTAGTAGAGAACGTAGGGGTCTTAGATGAGATTCAGGGATCCTGGGAATATAAAGCCTAGACTGATGATCTGAGCAACAGGGTCCAGGGGAGGTCGAGGCAAAGTGACACTCAAGCTGAAAGGATTGGCTCACTTCCTCATGTGAGGGCTAGTTTATTTTGCTGTTAGTTGGTTTGGTTGGTTGGTTGCTTGCTTGCTTAGGTGAAAGGAAAGAAGAAAATCAGTAAGAGTAGAGGTCTGACCTTCTATATACTTCAGGGATATTAGGTTAAAAGTGTGCTATTTTCATGAGCATAGGTGGTCTCCACAAGGTCAAGAGCTACCAGCTTCTGGAGAGGTGTGCATCATATGGCTAGAGAAACATTTTTCCTTTGCACAGCTCTCGATTTTGGAGGTGACCTCTTGTTGGATGATTACTCCTTCCCAACTGACATACCACCTCCTGGCAAGGGTGGACCAGACATGATTGAGGCAGGAGTTTGTAAGGACCCCACCCAGAGCCTGGCCTGCACTCCAGGTAGACTGTGCCACTTCCTGGCCAGAAAGGTATTGAGTATAGAGGGCTCTGTTCTTGTCCATGTCCTCCTGTCAGTGGGAGCCATAAGCCCCACAAGGCCCATGTGTGCAAGTTCTATCCTCCTCCATCACATAGCCCCTGGTCCTCTTGGCCACCATCTCATGGTAGTTCATGCACTCATAGTTGCTTATGCATTCCCATTCCTGAAGGCTTTCTCCACAGGGCCTTGTCCAGGGACATGGTGGGCTTGAGTTGGGTTAGGGACTGAAACACTGGGATGGAATTCATCAGAATTAGTCGCAGTCCATAAGTGTCCCTCAATTCCCAGCTGATCCAATTCAATACAGGCCTTTCTTCTCATTTCCCAATGTCACCAACCAGCTACAGAACATCAACCTCAAGAGGAGCATTGGACTCCCTGATGTTCCTGTTATTGTGGATCATAACCCAGGTAATGAGTTCCAAGCCTTAATCCCAACAGGGAAGCTATTGGGAGAAGCAGCTTGGGGCTCAGCCAGTGATGGAGCCAGTAGAGCTCCTTTCTACACAGAGGAAGAGGAAACATGTCCCTCACTCATGTGAGGACCCAGGCTAGGCAGGTACAGGGAGAACTCTCACCAGACACAGCAACTGCTGGTCTCTGAATCTGGGCATCCCAGGCTGCAGAACTGTGAGCAAGGAATGTTTGTGGTCTCAACCACTTCCAGCAGCTTGCACGATGTTTTCAGCTGAGTGGTACTTACACAAAATACTCTTAGATCTAAGTCCAATTGTGGCTTACATTGCACCAGGAGCTCTGTGTGATCTTTTATCCTTTGTATGATGCTTATAATTCTCGAAAATTAAGGTTGGCTGCACTCACAGAGGCACATGGGCTACTAAAATAAGGCACTTTTCATGCTGTGGTGTGACATTACTTGTTTGAGTGTGTGATTTTTTTCTGCAGGTGCCATCAGCCACAGGACTTCCCTGGCCCTTGTGATCCCCACACAGGAGCTCCAGGCGTAGCTCCTGGTTCTTAAGCGGGGGCACTCATATGAGGAAGCAGGCAAGTGCTTCCACATTAGAGTGTGTGGAAGGTTGCTCTGGACCAAGGTCTTGAAGCACTGCCAGCTCTGGAAGTTCTGATAGACACTGTTAGATCTGCAGATGCTCTTACCAGGTGGAGGCTTGGCCTGGGGTGTGAGCAGATTGTCCTCTGCCTCAGGGCCTAGGTGGCCATAATCCCTGGTTTACTGAAGTAATGTTGGAAGCATGTGGTATTGTTCAAGGGAGGAGGCCCATGACCAGTTCTCTTGGGCATCCTGGCTACCCTCACTAGTGAGTATAGTCACTATAGCATTCATGGCAGTACCTGGCAAGAGTAGTGGAGCAGGACACACTGAGCAGGACACCCTTGGAGCTTTCAAACTGAGAGATGCCTTAATAAGAACAATGTTCTGATTGTGTGTGGGACACTGCTGGTCTTTTTCCTTGCTCTGTTTGCACAATATTGTTAGAAGTTAACTGCCCCACTTGAGTTACAGCTTCTATCTCCTGATACTAAAGGTGTCCTGGAGTAAGCAAGCAGCACCAGAGGGCTCCCCAGGAATGCTGCAGCCATCAGTGGTAGTGTAGGCTGCTTCCCCAGTGACCTATGTGCAGGTATGTTAACGGGGAGATCTCTGGATGGAGATGTGGAAGCACCAGGGTTCAGGATCATGGATGAGCATGGCACTGGCTCTGATGTGAAGAGAAAGAACAGGTGTTTATTGTGTGAGAAAAACTGTCTTTTCTATCACAGTAGGTTTCTCCCTTTCTGTCAATCTTGTGAGAATTGTTTTTCTGAAAAGTTCCTGCTGTGGCCAGCTGGTTTGACCCTTGTTTATATTTTAGTTACATCCCTTTCCTGCTACACTTTAAGACATCACATTATAATCTCATTAAAGTCTATTACATCTTGTTAGTTAAGCCACATCTTTTTGCAAGTTGTGAACTTGAGCTCAGCCAGTCTAAGCAGAGGGGCAGGACCTGCTGGGTTAGCCATTTTAAAAAAAGGTAGCTGCCTGCCTGATCTGTGTGCTTTCTTGTCAGATTTTTGGCTGATGGGACACCCTTCTGCAGAAGTAAACTTTACCTTGTTGTGCTATTTTTCCGTTGGTGTCCTTTTTCTTTGCAACACCCCAGCATCCCAAGTCACATCAGCAGGGCACTCTAAGGACAAGCTATGAGACCAGGAAAGGGTTAAGAGGTTAGAATGCCACCTCATCAATACTCAGAAGGCTGAGAACTGGACCCTGAATGGTCAAACAGACAAAGCAAAACAACTGTGCAAGTTACTGTTACATGGACCCATTATTGTCTAAGTTAAAGCTGTCTAGACCCTATAGCACTTGAGACCTTGGGAATAAGATGAATGTTTATGTTATGGTTAAATGTTTACCACTTCCCTTTCCCTAACAATAAGGGAGTCAGTTATCATATATATACAAACTGTATCTCATGTTAGTGATTATAACTACAGGATATATTGATACCCTGTTTTCTGCACATACTTGTAGTGACCTTCCCTGTACTGAACTAAATAAATAAGCTTGCTTACTTTAGCTCAGGGTTCAGAAACCTGTGAGCCCCCTGATTCTCATTTCTTTGGCTGTCCCAGGTTGTGGGTAGCAATATGGGGTTCATCTGGGATCTTTCGTGTCACCTGAGGAAATCCTGGCAGCACATCCTTAGGAGGAGATACTTCCTGCTGCCCTGTTGTGGCAGCCTCCAGGTTGGGCTAAAGCATCATTTCCTTGAAACTGAAAAGGGATTCAGAATGAAAGGTAAATGGATATCACAATCAAGAAGCCCAGATTAAAACTGCGGTGACTAGATAACTTTGTGTACAGACCAAGGCAGGAAAAATTGGGTCTATATCTATTGCCTTGGTGGTTGGGTATTTTTGGTATTGTGTGTGTGTGAGAGACTAAACTGTGTCCTAGAAACAGCAGAGTTCTGATCCATGTTTTTGTACACTCACTAGGGAAGACTGAAACTTAAACTGACAGTGGAAACTATCTCTGGGTGTTAAAGAAACCTCCAGTTAGGGGGTTGAGGACAATAGAGTTGCACAAGAAATCTTCAATAAGTGGGTAGAGTGCACAGGAAAACTTAGTTATACTGCTATACTTAGTTATCTTTCTATACTTTAATTAAGACATCACATTATAATCCCATTAAACTCTAGTTACATCCTGTTTATTAAGCCACATCCCTTTGTAAGTTGTGAACCTGAGTTCAGCCAATCCAAGCAGAGGGCAGGGCCTGCTGGTTTAGCCATTTAAAAAAAGTAGCTGCCTGCCTGCTGAAAATGGGAAATGTGAATTCTAGGCGTAGGGAAATAAAATTGAAGAGCCAAAGTAATTCCAATTTGAGATTAACCCCAACATCTTATGCTAGGCTGCTCTCAGAGTAACCCCAAGAGAGAAAAACAAAAATCACAGGTTGCCACCAACCCTGCCCACCCTTAAGAAACAGAACAGTTGCCCAAGTGTCCAGGAACAGAACATACTGATAGTTCAGAAAAAGGGCAATGCGGTTAGGGTAGACTCAAACCAATCATGTAACTGCTTGTGTGGAAATCCCCTGAACTTGTTTGTTCAATATTATAAAAGCTGTGCTGATTTTGTGCTCAGGGCCTCTCAGCGTCACCAGTTGTTTGCTGTGTGCGCAGAGGACCAAGCTAGCTCTCAATAAACACCTCGCTGTTGATTACATCGATCTGGTCTCTGGTGGTCTTTTTGGGGTCCCGAACTTGAGCATTTCAGAAAAGCAGGAGTTAGGAGACTTCCTTGGACATTCCCTCATTAGTCCATTGGGGAGAATGTTAAAAAAGTTCAGGGGCTGGGAAGGTGGCTCAGTGGTAGAGCACTTGTCTTGCATGCATGAGGCCCTGGGTTTGATTCCTCAGCACCACATAAGCAAAAAGAAAAAAGCCGGAAGTGGCACTCTGGCTCAAGTGGTAGAGCGCTAGCCTTGAGCTGAAGAGCTGAGGGACAGTACCCAGGCCCAGAGTTCAGGCCCCACAACTGGACCTCCCCAACCCCTCCAAAAAAGTTCAGCATTGCTAATTTAATGTTCTCCATCATGGTTATCTTATTGTCTTTCCTAATATTCTGTTCTGTGTTTGTTTACAAATAGCAGTTGTAGTTGTTGTTTCCTTTTTCTAAATGTGTCTGGTCTATTCAGGACAGGAATCTGGGTTATGTGTAGCTCTTTTCTGTTCCACTCTGCCATGATATGTGTTTTCTTACTCTCTAGATAGACTGCTCTGAGAGGAGCATTCACTCTCCCTAGTTTGGGAGAGCACTTTGTCTTGGTTCCACCTCTAGGGCTGAGACAGAAAGGTGGAAATTTCCAAGTTGTCTGTGTTGTATATTCTGTGTCTTTGTGTGGTGTGTAACATGGTTTCTATGTCCATCCAGAAGTCCTGTGACTATGGACTGGAGTAAGAGACAGGATAGTGCTACCGTGACAAGGACCCTGTGCTATTGGCAACAGCCATCTTTGCCATAATAGTGTAGGACAACATATACAAGGTCTGTGCCATCTTATCATCCAGTCCCCTAGGAAAAATGCTAAACTCTCTTTCTACTTGATTATCTACTTGATTATAGTTTAGATTGTTGCCAACAGCCAGGAGAAAGGGAGAGGAAAATACATAAAAAGAAAGTGCTTAAATCTTAATGGGAGGATCCACAAGCAGGAAGGAAAAACTATAGAAGTGAAGAGTTCTTCCCCATGGCTTCATTATTTCCTAATTTGTTCAATCATACCTTAGAACAGATGTTGGAAAATTGTGACCTCCCTCCCTAACTGAACTTACTACAATACATAGATGACCTTGTCTTTGTCTAGACTGCCTGAAAAATAGGTGACTAATGCAACCATTAACCATTTTTTTGAGGGGGGTGGAAAGCAAGGGTTGAGAATCTCAAAATCAAAGTTACAATTTGTTGAGGAAGAGGTATGGTTATCAGGCCATTTAATCAGTAGAAGACTGATTGGGCTAACTGGATCCTGAGAATTTAAAGAGAATTTCAACTTTCTATGAGAGAGCTTCAGAAATTTCTAGGGCTGATTGAGTATTATAGACTCTGGATTGAATCCTATGCCCGTAGGACTAGTTCTATACTGTAAGCTTTTAGAAGGCAAACGTGACTCCTTATGTTCGGCAGCAGAGGAAATCGAGACAATGGAGGAGTTAAAGCAGTCCTTGGTCGTGGCTCCTATGTTTGCCTTGTCATCTTTGCAAGAGCCTTTTATTTATTTGTCAATGTGGACAAAGGAACTACCCTTGGAGTTCTCACCCAAAAAAGTGGAAGGAAAGCAGCCTGTGGCCTATTTGTCTGGCCTCATTGACTCTGTCAGTCACGGATGGTTTATATGCATTCAGGCAATGGCTATCATTGCTCTGTTGACTGAAAAGAGTCACAAGTTAACCTTTGCAGGGTCCTTAATAATTATCACACTTTACACGGTTAAGGCTATTCTTTTTTTTTTTTTTTTTAGGGGTTACAATTACATGAACAAGGTAATGAGTAGATTTCTTATCAAGCATTGTTGCGCCTCCTCCTTTGTTTCCCCTTCCCATCCCTTCCCATCTCCCACCCACCCACCCCAACTCCTCCCACTTACCCCCCCCAAAGTTGTAAAGTTCATTTTTTGACATAAGACTTGTATATCTCATTGTTGCAATGGGTCCACCTGTATCCCTATTTAAACGATTTGTTTCTTCCCTTCCCCTCCACAAATTATACCAACATCAAAACAGTGAAAGCAGGGGTTATACCATGGGGGAGGGACATACATAGCAACAAAAAAATCATAAATATGTTAGAAACAATCGCAAGAAAGAAAAACCATTTGAATCCTTATCTTGAGGTTCATTTCACCTAACATCAACTACCGTTAAGGAAATTCTGTAACAAAAGGTGGGAAGATCATTGACAGATTCTAGAATATTAAAATGTGAGGCAATCTTATCAGACCAAGATTAGGCCAGCCCTCAGTGCAGGTCTTCTCCAGGGTGATTTAGGGAAAGGTTATATCTTCATCCCCCAAAATACAATCCGGGATGAGACCATCAACTAAAAATTCAGGTATAAATGACTACCTTATAAGCTGGCTAGAACAACAGTTTGGAAAATGGACGAGAAAATTAACCTCAAGTTTAATGTCCCTCAGTATAGTTACTGGGACAATGGCTTTAACTGTGTATTGTGGGACTTATTAATACAGGGACTGATTCATGGAGTCATAGAGACAGCCCTATCCAAACTTCCATGCCATACTAATTGTTACATACAGCAGAGTCAAATAATGTCAGAAGATTTTGAAGAAAAGAACAAAATAAAATTGATGATTTGTGAGAAAAGCTGTCTTTTCTATTTTGATAGAAAGAACAGCTTCCTATTTGCCAGTCTTGTGAGAATTATTTTTCTGAAGAATTCTTGCCTGGGCCAAGATAGCCCTGCCTTTGTTGGTTACATTTTTGTTACATCCTTTTCTGGTACACTTTAAAGAAGACATGTTTAGTGCTTATGGAATTTTAGTTATATCCTGTTAATTAAGCCACATCCTTCTTTGTAGACTGTGAACCTGAGCTCAGCCAGTCTGAGCAGAGGGGCTGGGTCTGCTCAATTAGAGATTAAAAAGGGGCAGCTGGCCTGCTTTGTGTGCTAGCTTGCCAGATTTTTGGCTGATGACATACCATTATGCAAAAGTAAACAATGCCTTGCTGAATTCCTTTGGAGTTGATGTCCTTATTCCTACATGACACACCAACATCTTGAGGCATATCTCACAATTGAGGAAAGGAAAGACAAAGGAGAGGGACCCTCTAGGTTTTGGAGTTAACTGGGGACTCAAGAAAGAATGTCAGTAAATCAGGGTTTAGAATGGGAATTGTACAAATCATAAATATCCCTAAGTACAGTTCATACTCTTTCCCTATGCTTGAGAATTATTCCTTTAGAGGACTTGCTCCTGTTCACTAGACACCCTCACCCATGTGTGGTGAGAATAACTCCTCGTCTGCTTCTGCTTCTGTGAGTCTTCCTCAGGCAACTGGACAGACAGCCCACCTACGCTGTTCCCTAGAAAAGGATTAATCTGACCCAGTTTGGCAGCAACATGTTCTACTACTTGAGCCACAATTCCACTTCCCAGTTTTTTGGTGATTAATTGAAGATAAGAATCTCATGGACTTTTCTACCTGAGCTGGCTTGCAACCATTGTCCTCAGGATCATAGGCCAGAGATACTAGCACCTGACTTGGCCCTTTTCTATTTTGCTCCCACTAGTATCAAGGATTAAGTCACAAAGATCGAAGCATGAGGCAGGTACATGGTAGGAAACAGTGATCTAGAGTACACCATGTTCAGAAAGACCTCATATAATATCTATGAAGAAGAGTTAGGTGCCCAAATCCTACACCTAATAACCAGGACACCTGTTATAGTTTGAATAACAAGAGTAGTCAACATGGTTGTACTGTGAAAAATTAAAAATTAGAGTTACATTTTACAATTGCTAACTGCTGGTTTTGCTTTTGTAAACTTGCTCACCCTAGCACTAACCCCCCTCCCTTCTGGAAATAAGTAATGGAGTAAAAAGTCTCTCGGAGCCCAGATGCTGGCCCAGATGCCGGCCCCTGGGACAAGGTTTGTGGTCATAGATAAAGAACAAACAAGTAAATTCCCCAAGTGGCCAAATGGGACCCAAGATAGGGACCCAAGATAAGGACCACCTGGCAAGTCCAGCAAACTAGGCCGAATGTTAATCAATCACAAGCCTGTAACTCTGTAAACTCCCTAACCCTTATCCTCCAGAGTGACTACCTTCCGTTTGATCATACCCGCCAATTGTTTTATTACCGAGAGTGTTATAAACTTCCCCACATAGTAAAAATGATTGCTGGAGTATATAGTGACTTTTAAATGGGCCAATCCCGGGGACACCTGGTGTTATATGCATATCTTGTGGGTTTTGCCTTTAAGAATGCCTGTAACCGCGGTTCGGGGCTCTCTCCTGTGCTGAGGCAGAGAGACCGTTTGCACAAATGTCAAATAAACTCCTCTTGCTTATTGCATCTCCCGGCCTGGAGTCTGAGTTTTCTGGGGCGCCCTCCCGTTGACGAAAGTATCCCAGAAGTCTGGGGTCTTTCAACTGGTGACTTCAGTGCAGCTTGGTTTTTGGTCATTTGGGTCAATGCCCAGGAGTGGGATTGCTGGGTCATAGGAAAGCTCTATGCTTAGTCTTTTTTTTTTCAGCATGTAGAAAACTCGTTTATTAACAGAGAGCAGCCCCTTTTAAAGACAAAAATGGTGGGTGGCATGGTAAGGGAGGAAGAGGAACCAATCACTGTCAAGGTCACACCCTATCATTCACCTGAGCCTTCACGGGCTGGTTAGGCACTGATCGGCAGGTCAATTGGGCTCTGCCCACTCTACTCTCTCCCAGTGCCATCTTTGCTGCCCATGTGCTCCACAGATTTCCCCCCCCCTTTTTTTTGTTTTAATGGCAGTTCCACCTCCCAGTTATCCTTTTCCCTCCTCTGTAAAAGTTGTTTTAACAGGATTACATTGGTAAGGATAGCATTGGCTACACAGGGGGTTCCAGGCAAGTCTGGGGGGCGAGATTCGACAGACAAGGATAGGGAGGGCCCTTGTGCATGATCCAAGAGCCTGTCCTGATTACCTCACATCCCCACCTAGCACAGTAATAAACATCAGCCCCGCTACAGTTAAAAATGTCCAAAGCAGTTCAATTAATTCCTGGTCACCTGGTGTCTTTTAAGTAAGCCAGTTCCTTGTACGTGCCTTTAAGCTAGCACAGGGGTCAAGATGACCTTTGAGCTTTACTTTCAGCTCCCTATGGCTCCCAATATCATCTCCCCGCTCCCAACCCTGTCTTTGTTTAAAGAAGCGAACCCGCCTGTCTTAGGTTGGGTGGATCGCCTTGTCTGCCTTACCCTTCATCGGGAACTTCTTCAGAGCAAAGCTGAAGGCCCTGTCTTAGGTTGGTCAGACTGACACCCCCTCTTACCCGTCTCTGGCTGCCATTCCTGGGGGGGGAGGGGAAATTCATTCATTTGGAGCTTGATAACTGGCTGGCTAAGCTCATAAGAGTTTTGCAGTGCACATATAACGCAAGGAAGGCATAGAAAAAACCCATCAGCAAAAGCATTACCAGGCCAGGAAATGTCACTACTAGTCCTTTAACCTTAGTGAAGGATGGGATAGCAGTCTTTGCCACTTCAGAGTCCAGAGGTGGGGATTGTTCTAATCCAGCTATTTGCCTGTGGGGTTGGACAAAATCTAAGCTGGAAGCATAACAAAAGGTGGTTGTTTAACAATTAAGTATGGATTCAATGCTGCTACACAAGCAATTAGTAAAAGAACAAAGCAGGTAACATTAAAATAATTAACTCCTACAAAAATATTAAACAGTCCATAGGGTGGTGATCAAAATAAAGGTCAGGCCACCAGGTCGAAGGGACAGCTTCTCTTGTGGTGCTCCTGACAATTTCTGCATTGCCGGCGTTGATCACTGCCCAGGTCACCCGCTGAGGTAGATGCAGATTCTGTAGAGCCATTCACAGGATTGGGAGAGTCAGGACAGCCAACAGCTGGAGTATCACCATCTGCAATTGTTAGAGAACAGAAGAGCTTCTCAAGGGCTGATTGCCCTTGGGGATGGTTAATAATTGTCTTTCTGGCTTTTGTCTTTAAAACACAAGCCTCTGCCAGGGCCTGTTTTTTTTTTTTGTTGTTGTTGGTTAGCTTATTCTTGGGCATCCTCCTGTATAGAAGAAATGGGTAAAAACTTAAGGTTCCTGGCAGGGATCCAAATGGGAGCAGACTCCCCTATGGGGAAAACGCATCCAAATCCCCTGCCCATATTAACTAGGGGGTCAGGTCCTCTCCATTGTTGTGTCAGGGGGTCCTTCCACCTGACTTTCACTTGGGGCTTAGGGTTTAGTTGTCCCCAGTGCTTCTGAAATCTGGATTCAGTTGCCCCTTTTGAAAAATTTAAAATGTTAATGGTAAACAAAGCTATCTGTAACTGTATATGGGGGCTAACTCCCCCTTTTTTGTTTTATAGGCTATCAGAATACAAATTAAAGGGTTTTTTAATGTCCTGAAGGGCCATAATTATGGGCAGCATTTCCTTATATTGTAATTGTAGGGACAGAAACCCATGGCAACAGCCAATTGATTTCCCCTAAAAGACTCTGAAGTTGGGTTAAGGTTAGAGAGGCTGGAATATCCAGCAAAGGCTTAAGGGGGCTGGCCTGAGTCAAGGTAAGGTGGGTTCCGAGCACCTTAAAAGGAGCTACCTTTTGAATTTTATTAAGGGCTATGGTAAAACCCCCCTTTTTTAATATGGCGAGAACCTGGCTCAGGAGGCCCTCCAGGCAGCTTGGGTCTCGGTGCCCCAGAATCATATCATCCATGTATGCATAGACAAGGGAGGTATCTGAACCCAGCACAGGCTCTAAAAGTGTGGCCAAGTATTGTTGGCAGAAGGCTGGGCTATTGGCCATACCCTGTGGCAGCACCGTCCATTCAAACCTCAGATCAGGCTGGGAAAAATTAAGAGGAGGTATAGAGAAAGCAAACTTCTCGCAGTCATCTGGAAGCAAAGGGATAGAAAAAAAAGCAATCTTTAATATCAATCACAACCAAAGTATATTCTGAAGGTATAGCAGGAATCCAGGGCATGCCCCTTAGGGGCATTCCTACTAGCTCCATCCTTTCATTTACCTTACTTTGTAAGTCTTGGAGCATACGCCAGGCTTTTTGAATAACAAATACGGGTATGTTCCAAGGACTTAAAGAAGGGCGGATATGCCCGAGGCTTATCTGTTCCTCCACCAGAAGGTGGAGGGCTTCAAGTTTAGGTTTGGTCA
>NW_012267284.1:1086178-1090866 GCF_000151885.1 Dipodomys ordii
AAAAAAAAAAGAGTCTCAAGGATTTTCCTGCCCAGACAGACTTTGAATGATGATCCTCAGATTTCAGCCTCCTGAGTAGCTAGGATTACAGGCATGAGCTATCATTTCCCATCTTGACTGCGTATTCCACTGTATACAACTCATCTCTTAAAGAAAAATGCGTTACATTTTCATATATGTACATATTTATAGCACATATTGGTGCTGTGGCTCAAGTGGTGGAGTGCTAGCCTTGAGCAAAAGAAGCTCAAGGACGGTGCCCAGGCCCTGAGTTCAAGCCCCAGGACTGGCAAAAAAAAAAAGAAAGTGATATAACTCATTACCTGACTTACGTAACTGTCCCTCCTCTGTATCTTTGCAATAAAAATTTTAAAACATATGATGCATGTTGTACTTGGCCTCTGAGGATAGTAACAATGAGAGGGCATGGATGGCTTGCTGTATATATTTTGAGGCATTAGCTGAGAAATTATGTAAATTTGTATTTTAAGTTTTTTATTTATTTTCATTTTATTTTTTGAATAATAATATGTGAGTTTGTCTGTGTGGATGATTGCTATTTGTGAAGATATTGCGTTTAGAGAAGTTTGTGACTGTGTTTGCAGCGTGAGGATCAAGGGTATTTGCAGTTGGCAGTTGGGGTTGTATGCGCAATTTGGGTTTTCCCTTATCAGTTTTGAGTTTGTGAGACTGTCAAGGTGAATATGCTGAGGCTATGTGTTATGTTAAGGAAGTGTGGGTTTGAAATTTTGTTGTCATTTTTGGGAAATGCTGGAGGATTATGCATTCAGGACTTGCTAGATAGTTGTTTCTGTGTTTTTCACAATTTATTTCTGTGTTTTTCAGCATAGACATAAGGAACATTGTTAAGAACAGCAGGTCTATGACTAATTGGTGACTTACAAAATGAAACTATGCAATTTTGTGTAGAGTTTATATGATTCCACATATGGAAGACAGAGGGTTATTTCCTTGGGGTATGGGATCTTGTGTATACAAGTACTATGAGATTGAAATTATTAATGTGAATATATTATCATAAAATATTATCATGCACTGTATGTTTGCATAGTATTTGTTGTTTGTTGAAGGTTACATGTCCATTGAGCTTTTGTTTACTAGTACACCCTGTACATAAGCATATTATATTCCTTTTTCCTTTTATTCTTTTATACCTTTTATTGCTTGGTGTTGAGAAATGAATTCAGGGCCTCATGCATTGGAGATAAAAACATTGTGTATACATATCTGGGTTTCAGGTATAGATTCATGGGTTTTGTAAGTGTATGTTTGTGGTCTGTGGGTAGAAAAGGCACAGGTATTTTTTACATGGTTGTGGAGTAGAATGCTAGAGGACTTCAGTGGCTGTGGCCCTTATGTGTATGTTTGGTCTTATGTAGTTAATAAATACAGGTTGTCCGTGTCTGTATGTGTATATGACTTCACAGAACACATGAGTATGCATTCTGTAGATGTGGGGAGTTCATTATGTATGTTTTGAAATAGATGTTAGGCTTTGCATTCAGGAATTGTAGAGTATTGGGTATTGGGATTATGGGACTTTTATATGCTTTTTGGGGGGGTTACTTATGGAATAATTGTTTGTATACTAGTCATTATGTAGTCTAGCCCTGTTAGATTTTTTCCTCTGCTTACCAGGGAAGTATGCTCCTTATTTTTTCTGTATTTTTGGTAATGTTGTACATCAATTTGTATTTGTAGCAATGACATATTCATATTAAGGGTATATAGGATTTTTTTCTTAAAAGTTGTATGTGCACATTCAGGAGCTGTGAAGTATGTGTGTTCTGTAGGTAGGTGCTGTGGTTTTGTGTATATTTGGGATGAGAGTAGCAATGCTCTTGGGGGCCCATGGATTGTATACATATATTCCTATGAAAGGACATGAGTCTTGGGAGCTTGCCTGTGTTAGACAATGTGCTCGTCTCTTCCCAATTTTGTATTAAATGGTATCAGATTGGGACACAAACATTAGTTAAACTGGGATAGAGTTACTGAGTAATCCTAAAAATCAAGATTGTCTTGCCTCTCTCAGAGTATATATTATTAAGTAGTTACTAGCACACTTTGTGTGTGTGTTTAGTATGTGTGATCAGGCATCTGTATGAAATAAGAACATACAGACAACAATGAGCACAAATAGTGGAGCTCTATCTGAATTGTCACCGGAGCATCAGGAGCTATGGGCCCTCACGTAATGTACACATTCAGCATGGTCTTTGTGAGTTTTTCTTCACTTTTAATTAGGTTAGCTAATTTCTTTATCTTTCTTTCTATTTTTTAGGTCAGAGACCAGGACTCGAACTCGGTACCTGATGCTTTTGTTCATTGGCTAGCATTCTACCAATTGAGCAATGCCTCCAACCTCAGGTTAGTTAATTCTGTATGGCCAAAGGATCTTCATAAATACTGACTTCAGGCCAGGTGCTGGTGGCTCATGCCTGTAATCCTAGCTACTCAGGAGGCTGAGATCTGAGGATCACGGTTCAAAGCCAGCTTGAGCAAGAAAGTCTGTGAGACTCTTATCTCTAATAAACCACTAAAAACTGGAAATGACACTCTGGCTCAAGTGGTAGAGCACTAGCCTTGAGCTGAAGAGCTGAGACAGTGCCCAGGCCCAGAGTTCAAGCCCCATGACCAACAAAAAGAAAAAAATACTGACTTCAAGCTCTTGTTTATGCAAAAGTATTTAGAGGTGTCTGTACCTCGGGAATCCTTCAACATTTGTGTGGTTCTGTGATCTAGGTGTCAGCATGGCTGGGCATGGTGGACAGAGAGCTGTGGGGAGAGCTTTCATGGATGTGCTGTCTGTGAGATGGGGTACGGTCCATGGAGCTGTTGTGTTTGCTTTTTACATGACTCATTTCATTTACATGTTTACATGCGTCTACTTTGAACAGGTACTCTCACCAATTTTCCTCAGAACCCAGAGCCCAGGAGAACCTCTTGCAAATCTGAGTAAAAATAAAAGAGTAGCTACCAAAAGGCATCCACAAGAGCAGGCCTCCCATGGTCACTGACAGAGAGCATGGCATCTTCGTGAATGGGGAAGCGTCCCTGCTAGGATTGCCAGCTGAAGATTCCCCAGGAGCCCGCAGGGTCTTCCCCTGGAATAAGGCAGAGAACGGGGCGATGGTAGAAAGGTTGAAGACAAAAAAATCACCACTCCTGAGGATGGGAAGGTGGCGCCGTGGTAGAGCACTTGCCTTGCATGCATGAAGCCCTGGGTTCGATTCCTCAGCACCACATAAGCAAAAAAAAAGCCAGAAGTGGCGCTATGGCTCAAGTGGTAGAGTGCTAGCCTTGAGCTGAAGAGCTGAGGGACAGCGCCCAGGCCCAGAGTTCAGGCCCCACGACCAGAACCCCCCCCCCCCCGAAGAAAAAAACACTACTCCTAATAGATGTGTATAGAGGGGGTGGGGGGGGTAACGTAATGATGTACAGACAAGGACCTCTTACATAGGTGAGGCCTTGTGAGAAGATTATGAACAAGATCACAGGGAAAGTCCAGTTTGCTTGCTCCAGAAGCAGTGGACCGATGTGGATAAAAGAATTGGATAAGCATCTATGCACTTTAGATCCTGGTATCGCTAGATCTTTCCCTCTTCACCATCCTCATTCCTTGTACAGCCCAGAGTCCAGCTCAGCTATTCTGAGGACATGTTCCAACCAACTGTCTTGATTTACCTTTCCATAAATATAAAGTCCCCCACTTTAAACTCCCTCCCCATCCAGGTTCACTGCACCCTCCATTTATTCCCCCTACTCCCACTGGCCTCCCCTTTCCTCTGCCACCAAAAGGACCCCTGGATGAGCACTGAGCAAGGAGGGCCCTTTGGAGAATGTAGTCCCAGTGAAATCTGACTCAGGCCCCAACTTTAAGTTCAAGAACCACTAGAGACAAGCTATCAACTCCATTGTCTTCAATGCTGTTTATTCTTTTTCTTCTTCTGACTGTCCAATACCTTACGCTTTGTATTCTGAGGCTGTGAGGGCTGAATTAGCCCCAAAGCCAAGTCCTGCTTTGCAGACTCCTCAAAGTGAGACCCTGGGCAGGGCTTCTTTGCTGGGGTGCATGAGTCTCCAATGCGAGCCCTTTTCTTGGACTTGGCAGGTGGAGGGGGATCCAGGCTGTGGCCTCTTCTCTTGCACAGTGAAGGCCCAGAGGCTTGGTGTCCAGAGGACAGGAGGGTGGTGGAGGACCTGGGGCTCTGAGATAGTCCCCAGGGCAGGAGACAGTACTCAGAGCCCAGCAAGGACGCCAGGCTGGGGACACCTTCCTTGCCCACCTTCCTGTCCCCTGCTCGCTTGCGTGGAGTGCCAGCAGGAGACTCTTCCATGTGATTCACGGCATCTCCAGACCCCAGTCTCTGGGGAAGGGATCCATGTTCCTGGGGACAAGCAGTGGACCAAGTGGTTCCTACTGAAGGACACCTGGGACCCCCCTGGAGAGCAGCAGCAGCAGCAGCAGCAGGTGTCAGGTGCTCTGCATCTGTGCCACCATGGCTCTGATCATCACTGCAAACGATATGCAGAGTGATGGTATCTGCACTGACTGCTTGTTGGGGGCTCTGCTCATTTCTCTCTGCACCTTGGCAGATGGCCAACTCAGAAACACTTGAGGCTACTCTGGGTGCCCCAAGACGTTTCTCCACTATCTGTTGGAG
>NW_012267284.1:1094788-1123698 GCF_000151885.1 Dipodomys ordii
GGCCTTTAGGATTGGGGGTGCACCCGAGCAGGTCCCCTATGTTCTTCTCTGTAATTATGAAAGTTAAAAAAATCCCTTTCCTTAACTCCCTCTAGATCCTGGTTAAGCCTTTGTGCTTCTTCCTCATCCAGGATATCATCATAGGATGCTCGATGGTCTGTAGTGACCACGGCATCCATTTGTCTTAGCATATCTTGCCCTAGTAAATTGGTAGCGAGGTTCTTTGCCACTAAAGGGCATATCTTTCCCTGTTCTCCATCTGGGCTAGTCCATGTCATAAGGGCAACCATTTCTTTGGTCTGGGAATTGCCCCCACCCCCAATATTGGAGGCCCATGTGCAAGCTTCCAGTCCAAGGGCACTTCCTCCTCCCTGAGTATGGTTCGGTCTGCCCCAGTGTCAATTAAGCAGTGAAACCTCTTTCCGCCTATGAGAATACTCATTTTAGGGCGGAGTCCATCCACCAGGGGGTGGTCCAATGGGCCTGGGTCACCCTGCCACGAGGCTGCCTGGGCCTCATAGCAGAGGGGGTTCCTCCTTGAGTTAATGGGGCTAGAGGATGCCCCTCCCCAAGTTTAAAAACTTCCCATCTAAATCAAACTTGTATCCCTCCATGCCCCTGGGGCAGGGTGTAGGGGGCGGTTTGCCCTCAGGCCGGTTGGTGGGGGATTGTTGTAAACAGTCCCTCTTAAAGTGCCCCTCCTGCCCACATTTAAAACAAGTCCCTCTCCCCGATAGTCTTGGGGTTCTTTGGCCCTAGGCTGCCAGTGCCTGAGTAATAGCCTCAGTCATTCTAGATGCCTGAGCCTGTAAAGCTAAAGCTAGTGATTGGGACTGGTGCTGTTGCGTTCCCACATCCATTTGCTCAGGGAACTCTCTCTCAATCCCGCGCAGGCCTTGAGGTGGTCTGCATTCATCCCTTCCCAGACCAGCAGCTTAACAAACTGATCTCGGAGGTTCCCTGGCAGCTTGCGGTGAACACTCTGTTGGACTCAGTCTATGAAAGAGGCTCACCCAGTTTTTGTCTCACTCCTGCTATGGGGGACTCAGTAGGCCCATCATCTAGTTTGTACGACGCGGCAAGTCCTGCTTGCCTCACCTGGTCACGGTACGGGCCAGGTATTGTGGCCCGTTGGACTCCGGTAGAGTGCCCTTTCCCCGTCCCTGCTAGCATGGCATAAGTAATAGGTATTGCGGGTTGAGCCTGCCGGTTACTCTCTGCTCGCACTCTGCATTCCTCCTTAAAGAAAGCACACCATTTAATAAAATGAGAACTAATAAGAACGGCTTTGGCCACATCCATCCAGTCCTTAGGGACACACGGGTGATAGGCAAAGTCTTGTAATAGGGTCTGGGCCCAGGGAGAGTTTGGGCCATCCTCCACCACCACCTTGCGGAGCTCTTTAAGATCCTTAGCTTCCCATGGATACCATTCCAAGGGCCTGTTAGCTCCTGGTGCCAGGTTGACTGGATATGCTTGGGGAAGCGATTCCTGTGGCCGAGAGTCTGGGCTCTTGTGTGGCCCTTCCTTTCCAGAGGAGGTCTCTGAGTAGGTTACTTTCCCTGCCCTCGGCCCCTCCAATGAAGGTTGGTAGGGGTCTGGGTCTTGCAAGTCCCTCTCGCAGGTCTCGTAGGGTGCCGTACCTCCCCTCCAATCGGGGGAATGGGGAGGGGGCCTAGGACCGTCAGTATCAGTTGGGTCAGAGGGGGTAATTTTTACCCTCGTTTTGACTTCTACTTTGCACGTCTCAGTGCGTTCTCGATCGGATTTGACCTTTCCTTTTCCTTTTCATTTCCCAAGTCCTCCTGTACTCCTTCTAGGCCTAATGTTGCCTCCTCCTCCTTCTTCTGTGATATAGCATTACCCATATTTAGGGTCTCACTTACCCCGAGAGACCGCTTAGCCTCGGCCGGTATCTTTTCCTTTCGTGCCCCACGTTGGGCGCCAGATGTTGTGTCTTCGTCTGTCCAACAAAAGACGGACAGGGTCCGAGGAAAGGTAAGTGCGGCATTCTCCCATTCCCCAGCCTCCCTCAGCCTGGGAGACAATCAGACACAGCAGGGAGCCAAATCCAGCAAGTAGAAAACTCCTATGCTTAGTCTTTTGAGGAACCTCCATATTGCTTTCCAGAATGGCTGAACAAGTTTACATTCCCACCAACACCATAGTAGCATTCCCTTTTGGCCACACCACCACCAGCATCTGTTATTATTAGTTTTCTTGATAATGGCCGTTCTAATTGGGGTGAGGTAGAATCTCTTTTTTTTTTTTTTTTTTTGGTCATGGGTCTTGAACTCTGGGCCTGGGCACTGTCCCTGAGCTCTTCAGCTCAAGTCTAACACTCTACCACCTGAGCCAGAGTGCCACTTCTGGCCTTTTCTGCTTATGTGATGCTGAGGAATCAAACCCAGGGCCTCATGCATGCAAGGCAAATACTCTACCACTTAGCCATCTTCCCAACCCTGATTTTTATGTCTTTTATGGCCAGAGATGTTGAACATTTCTTCATGTGTTTATTGGCCTTTCTTATTTCTTCTTCTTAGAAGTCTCTCTTTAAGTCTTTAGCCCACTTATTAATTGGGTTGTTGTTTCTTTGAAGATCTGTTTTGGGGGTTTATTTTTTGAACCCTAAGTATATTTTAGATATGAGGCCCTTGTCTGATGCATAGCTAGGAAAGATTATCTCCCATTCTGTGGGCTTTCTTTTTATCTTGCTAGCTATGTCATATACCATGCAATGGGAGCTGTCTGCTGTGATCTCAGAGGTTAAAGCAACATGCATTCAGTAGAAATCATAGGTCATGCTTGTGTTTTGTTCTTTCTCCAGGCTGGTGATTCTCTCATGGTTTTCTGTGCTGATGTTGGGGAAGGACAGGTAATAGCAGCTTTCATAGGCACATGACCATAGGGGTGCGTAGCTGTTGGTCTCTGCTGTAGTGTGTTGCACATCATTGCAAAATTTGTTTTGTTGTTCTGCTTCCATCATGTCTATACAACACCCAGGTATTCGTGTAGATGAGACCTTTCATGATAAATCTTTTTCTCCAACTGTCGGTTAATTAGGGTCTGAGAATGCTTCAGGAAGGCTAACCTAGGTTACAATGTTTTATAACCTGGGAATACTAAAAATGTATTTGAATGTTGAATTCATGGCTATGATGAATTTATTGAGAAATGCCACAGAATAAATTGAGAAGGAGTTATGAAGATATCTGCATGGCTATTGTGTTATAATACCCTTTTAAAGAAAATTTATGCTCACATTTGCATATTGTGCATCACTGCCAGTTCTTTAATGTCAAAATCATGGGGGAAAATGCTTCTTGTTTGTATTGTGATAAGAAAGAAATTTTCTCAAAGAGATATGGGATGAGTATTCAGAGGAATGCAAAAAAAATCTTATAGGTGATATACTTTGCTCCCTACACCCTACATATGAGAAGGGAAGAAGAGAAGGACTTTCTATTTTTGTGAACTTTCTCTGAAACAGAACACTATTGGCAGGTAAGCTTGCAGCCCTTTGTTAAGATATTTTGATCAAAAGGGGTTGTTGCTGAAATTTCTCATGTCCATAGCGTATAAGCCTTCTAGGGAGAAGGCTTTGCTACATTTGTGTAGTCTCATTCTCAACAATTCTCTAGTTTCCTCATGGAAAATTCTGTTTTCTCCCATCCATATTTTTGCATGAACTAGTATATATTTCCATCAAATTTCTGCATGGTGTTTGGTCAGTGACAGGAGTGAGCAAACATGGTGGTTGCCCATCTGCATGCTTGTAGGCTTCAGTCTTCTGTTGTGTGTAAGAGGTGCTTTTTCACATGCAAGTACTTTTCTGTTCTGTCTGGCAGCTTCCTTAGATAGGCTGTAGATGTGCAGATATAATCAAATTATTACAAGTATAATTTGTGAAGACACATCACCCAAAGGAGTAGATAAAGTTCTTTGGACCCTTGGTTGTGACCATTCTGGTAGAAATGCCTCAAGCCATGTTGAATGCTGAGAAAGAAACATCAGTGAAAATGCATTGTGGAAGCATCTCTGTGTTACAGAGGACAGATGCCTCAGACCCTCTTAGAGGAGACAGAGGAATAGTAAGAGGACATATATTGTCCTTGGAACTGTGTAGTGGGAAGATCTGGACAGTAATAGCTTGGAGGACCTTCCTGCTACCATGTGGAATGAGGAATTATTCAAATCTTGCAGGGTGCCAGAAAGGCGATTGATTGTTTTGAAAGTATTACTGTAGACAGTTGATTCTGTTCTTTTAAGTCTCAAACTGAAATTCTGCAATATTCACACAGAGAGACAGACGGAAACAGAGACAGAGAGACAGATGGACAGAGACAGAGACAGAAATAGAGAGGGATACAAATGGTCCCTATACTATTTGTGAAGTCGACCCAAATAGGCCCAGGATTTGAAAACAAATATCTGTGTATCGATATTTATTGTGTGAAATAAGTATTCATAGTAGAGTAAATCTAAGAGGAAGAACTCTAGTAACAGGGCAAATCACATCTTACAGTGTTTACCAGGGTTGGAAAATCTGTGCCAGAAGGGCTCTTTAGTGGAACTTGCTGATGGGCAAATGCGTGTGTGGGTGGTAGATTGGTAACTTTGAAAATCATGAATAGTTGAATCTGACATGAGGGTTTTAATGAAGTTGATCACCAAGGTTCTATGAGGGGCGTGGCCGCATCGCGTGTGGCCCACGCATGCGCATGATGAAGGCTCTCTGATTAAACGGCCTACTAGAAGTCAGAGATGCGCAGGTATGTGCATAACGGACCAGGGCAAGCGTTGACTTGCCGGTGGAAGCATAGATGCGCAGGCGCAAGCATAGACGCGCAGGCGCAAGCATAGACGCGCAGGCGCAAGCATAGACGCGCAGGCGCAAGCATAGACGCGCAGGCGCAAGCAGCGCAGGCGCAAGCATAGACGCGCAGGCGCAAGCATAGACGCGCAGGCGCAAGCATAGACGCGCAGGCGCAAGCATAGACGCGCAGGCGCAAGCAAGGACAGGCCAGTGAGAGTGTGGTTGCACCGGCGCGAGCTCGGAGGACATTTTTCCTAACGGTTGTGGCTCCCATGGCGACGTCGAGAGTTATTTGAAAACAAAGGTACTAGAAACTTCGAGCTGAGCTAAGTAGGTTGGTGCGTGGCTCCAGTCTCCGCACCTTGGGCTCTGGGTTCTCTGATCCTGCCGGGGTGAAGGTGCCCTGAGCCTGGCCTGGGCCCTGGCAGTGCGTCCGCCGGGGGTATGGCGAAAGCCGCAGCGCTGGGCCCCCATGTTGTGGTGTGGGGCCTCTCGCCTTAAGCGGGGTGTACCAGAAGTGTGGTCCCCCCCCCGGTGACTGACACCCTCAGTAAGGCCTGAGCTTGAGGGACACTAGTGAGGTGTTTGAAAACGCGTTTTCCAGCTTAGCTAAGAAGTACCTCACGTCATCTACAAGTCATGGAAGCGCCAGCAGACCGTCTGGTTTGACCTATGAATCTTAAGGAAGCAAAAATATTGCAATAGCCAGCGGGGGGGGGAACCCCGATAATCAGCGTGTCCCCGGGGCCCAGCCTGCTGGTGGGCGCGGGGCACCGGCCACTGGAAGGAGCAGGGCATTGAGAGGCTGATGTCTCCGCCCATGGGGCGTGCCATGTCACCGGAAGGGGCGGGGCACGCCGCCCAAGTGGGGCGGGGTGTGCTACTGGAGGGGGTGGGGCATCGAGCCCCACATGGCGAGCTGTCTTGATGTGATTGGACAACAGTGGGCAGCTTGGGGGAGGAGCATGAATGGCAGTAGGAAAACCTTAGGGGAAAAACAGTGATTCCTGAGGGTGGGGGAGAGTGAGGAGGAGAAGAGTAGTAGGCGTGGAAGGAGAGACCGCAGGAGGAGAAAGCCTGCCGGAGCAGAGCAGGGCAGGCCTCGATAGGCCGTTTGGGGCCTCCTTCTGGAGAGGCCTGTGGAGAGGCACGTCCTGAGTGGAGCAGGGCAGGCCTGTGGAGAGGGGAGAAGCCTGCAGAGAGGGAGGAAGGGAAGGACGGGAAAAGCCTTCCCCTTTGGAGCTTTGGAGCTTTGTACGTCTGAGGTTTGGAGGTTTGCACACCGACTAATTTGGCAGTTTGCAGACCAACTAATAAAGGTCGGGGGGTCAGGGCTGCCTATTGGAGGCTTGGAGTTTTGGTGGTTGAGGTTGCCCTTTGTTCTGGGTATCTAGCCCAGGACAAGGTAGTGCAGGACCCCTTTCCTGTGTAAATAATGTAAATAAACTTCTTTCGTTCACCTTTAACTGTACCTCGATGAATTGTCTCGTTCTTCAGAGGTCATAAGTATATCAGCATCCATATTTTGACTATATTCATCAGTCCTATGGATGTCTTTGTGGAAGTTAATAATAGGGTTTCACTCGGACTGGTACTTGTCATATCATGACTGACCGCCTGTGGGTTCAGGAGTCTGGTGAAAACAAAAATCTTGTATTAGTTGAATAAAAGGAATTTGTATTAAAGAAGATTGTCTATTTCATTTACGCACCTCATCTATTAATTAGCAATTATTGGATATTCATCTGTGTCTTTGTTTTTGTCACATGAGGAAGTCATTGAGTGTTTTTGATCATGTGAAGGCATATTTTGATTTTGGGTCATGTGTAAATTCTATGTATTCAATGTAATTATCATAAAAATTGATATACTTGGCTACCTGGGTACTGTGAAAATTCAGAGGACATGGGCATGTATTTTGAAACTTTGGTTCAAAAATTATATGACATTTGGGGCTGGGAAGGTGGCTCAGTGGTAGAGTGCTTGCCTTGCATGCCTGAGGCC
Source organism: Dipodomys ordii (assembly GCF_000151885.1). NCBI lineage: Eukaryota > Metazoa > Chordata > Mammalia > Rodentia > Heteromyidae > Dipodomys > Dipodomys ordii. The sequence goes on from NW_012267284.1 coordinate 1,101,609, forward strand.
CTGGGTTCGATTACTCGGCACCACATAAGCAAAAAGAAAAAAAAACCCAGAAGTGGTGCTGTGGCTCAAGTGGTAGAGCGCTAGCGTTGAGCTGAAGAGCTGAGGGACAGTGCCCAGGCCCAGAGTTCAGGCTCCACGACTGGACCCCAAAAAAAAAATTTTAAAAATTATATGACATATTTTGAAGTTAGGTTGTAAATTGAGTGTGAGCATGTAATCTGTATATTTGCATGTGGGAATGATGATATTTGCAAAGATATTTGAATAAAATAATTTGCAATGATGTTTGTATCATGATGCTTGAATATATTATGAGAATGTGAACTGAAATACTCATAAATTTGCATTTGGGGTTAAGTATTTATAATTAGTGTTTTTGACTTTATATGCATGTGGTTATTGCTTTTTAAATTTTTAAAAAAAATTTATTATAAAGGTGAGATACAGACGGGGGTTAAGTATTTATAATTAGTGTTTTTGACTTTATATGCATGTGGTTATTGCTTTTTAAATTTTTAAAATTTATTATAAAGGTGAGATACAGACGGGTTACTGATATATAAGTCAGAGAGTACATTTCTTTTTGGACAGTGTCATCCCTTGCATTTTTTACTTATCAGTAATTTTTCTCCACAAATTTCATATTTGTGAGTGTATTATGGTACATTTGGAAGACATCTGTACATGTGCTTATAGACCATGTTAAGAAAACAGTCATTTTGTGGATTTGAAATTTATTTATATTGTGAGGGAAAATGTGGGAAGATTATTTATATATTCAGGATTTTCTGGATGGTGGATTTGTATTTTTATTGCCCAAGGGAGTTCTTCTATTACTTACTAGGTATTTAGTAGTCCACTGTGTGTGTGTGTGTGTGTGTATCTGTGTCTGTGTGTTATGTCTTTCAGATGTTTCCTTAAAGAGGTAACAATGGCTACATATATTGAAGATAAACCTGATTTATGACTGCAGCATCAGGAGCTATGGGCCTTTTGTTGTATACATTGTCATCCTTCTGAATTTTGCTTCACTCCACTAGTTCAGTTAATTCTTTAGGGCTGAAGAGTTGACTTCTGGTTCTTCTTTATGCATATGGAATCAAAGGTAGAAATACATTGGAAAGGTAGATGTTCTTTCAACAGTTGTGTGGGTCTAACATCTGGATCTCACAATGGCTTGGCCAAATAGCTCTGGAAAAGAGGACTTTTATGAGTGTGTTGTATATATCATGGGCCTCAGTCTCATATCTGTGCTGTTTTCTTGATAGCCAGACAGATGAGCCAAGTTCTGTCTTGTAAAATGTCTAAGACTCATCAAGGCAGCCAGAAATGCTTCTAACTCTGCATGTCCTGCTGTTTGAAAGGGGTGCTCTCCAGGTGGTTTTATTTATTTTTTCTTCTTTTGCTTCTGGTCCTGGGGCTTGAACTCAGGGCTTGGGCACTGTCCCTGAGCCTCTTTGTACTCAAGGCTAGCAATCTACCACTTGAGCCACAGCGCCACTTCCAGCTTTTTCTGAATAGGTTATTGGAGAAAAGAGTTTCACAGACTTTCCTGCATGGGCTGGCTTCAAACGGAGATATTCAGATCTCAGTCGCTTGAGTAGCCAGGATTACAGGCATGCGCTACCGGTATCCCGCTCACCATAGGTTTTGACTGTTGAAAGCCTACATAATCTTTGTGCCTACTATCATCAGCCTCCTGGATGATAGGTACTGCTAGTTATCAGGCAGGTTAGTTATGTCACTATTTTATAACCAACCTATCTCCATGGAAATCTGAGACTTCAATATTAGGTATGGCCGTCAAGTGTCCATATTACTGAACGAAGATTTTCGTTTCTGTTTGGGAAGCTTGTTTCATTGGGTCATGTTTAAAGAAAATTTCCTCTTCTTTTCTTTTCTAAAGGCTCATGGTAAATCTAGCTCTTGGGAGCTTTGTGTGGAAGTATAATTGTTTTCTCCTTTCTGTTGTGAAGCTAACCAATGAAATGGAAACTTCTAATCAAGATTGTTACCAGCGGATGCCACAGTGCTTCCTTTCTCCCTGACCTTTTCCCAAAGTTTCCAAAACACTATCTTTTGGCAAATCCTCTTCTAGCTAGGATCATGAAATAGAAGCAAGGCAGGTTTGATTTTTGCAGAAAGGGGTAGAATAATTATAGGAGTGTCCACAGTAAAGGCAATGCACATGAGAATTCAAATGGAAATAAGAACTCTATTGGTTATTGCTGTTCATGTTGCATATTGACACCGAACTTTTTCTACATTTTATATGTTCCTTGGGAATTTGTGTGGTCAGATTTAAAGGTGACCAAGTAATTAACTGGCAGGAATAATGTCAAGATTGCATATAATTCAAGTGCTGTGATAAGAGCATTGTAGACTGCTTTTATCCAAACCAAATTCCCTCTGGCAATAAATGCAGAGGCCAGGAGGATTCCTCTACTACACATTCGCCATCATGATATGCTGCCTAATCACAAGCACAAGAGCAACAGGGTCAAATAACTGAAAATGAAACCTGGGAATCTGTGGACAAAAATAAATGTGTTCTGCTGGGTGCTGGTGGCTCATGTCTGTAATCCTAGCTACTCAGGAGGCTGAGATCTGAGGATTGCAGTTCAAAGCCAGCCCCAGCAGTAAAGTCCATGAGACACTTATCTCCAATTAACCACCAGAAAACCAGAAGTGGTGCTGTGGCTCAAGTGGTAGAACACTAGCCTTGAGGTGAAGTGCTGAGGGACAGCACTGAGGCCCAGAGTTCAGGCCCCAGGCCCCACCCCCCAAAGGTGTTCTTTTTTTAAATTATTCATTTCAAGTACTTTTATTACACCAACACAATGCAAACACCTTTCATAACCACAACCCAGCAGGCCTCAGCCCCTTTCTCTGTAACAGACTGGCCACTTATGCATGCAAGTAGCAGGGAACAACTGATGGATATCAGACTAGGACTCAGTGGTCTATAACCTTCCTGTTAGCTGTGGCTTTGCTCATTCACCCAAAGGGAAACACTTGTCCAATCTGTGGCAAGATTAGAATTGAGGTATGTAATGAAACCCCTGGCCTCTGCTGTGAGAACACTCCAGAATCTAATCAGCTGGAGGGAGCCCAGGTGAATAGCCCCAAGCCCATTTCAGGAACATGAAGTAGGCAGTGGGTGTGCTTCCAGTGAGGAGACAGAGCCCAGCTGACAGCAGATCTACAGTGGTCCATTTAGGATGATTCTTTCCTTTAGGTCCCCTATCTGTGATCCACAGTAATGTCATGCCAAGAAAAGGACTCTGAAGTGTTTTTCTGCCTCAGCACTTCTCAGTGGCTGACAGGCTCCTTAAGGCCAGGGGAACATGCAGACTTGCTGCTTGGAATCCCTAAACCTATGTCAGCTCTGTGCTTCTGGGAAGATATGCTAACTTCTGAGTCTGGGCTCCTCTGTGAAACTGGAGTTCCTCTGTCAATTCCAGGGGCCTGGAAGCGTAGAGTCAGTATGTGTGAAGTGCTTTGCTTAGTGAATGGCATAACATGTCATAACATGTACTTAAACCTCAGCCCTAGCATTTGTCTCAGTGACATGAGAGCTGCAGCTGAGTGTCCTGTGGTACTAGACCCCAGGGACAGGAACAGCATGGTGTCTTCCCTGAGACAACAAAGAATGGAGAATAGATACTGGAGGATATGGCTTTTTATTCTTCACAGTTCATTCGCAGCAGTACGCTGCTGTATAAAACTCATTCCAGCTAGTTGAAGGTGTGTCTGAAGTGACCTGACTTCCTCCCCTAGCCTCATCCTGCCCTGAACATGAGATTCAGTGCACTCCCCAACCCCTCCCCACTGCCCCAGTTTGCTCTGGGCTCAGCTTTGGAACATCTCCTCCTCTTGGGGTCTTGTTCTTGTTTCTCCATTGACAGTGGAACTTGGTTAAAAGGTTTCTGCTGTAGGAGGCAGCTATGGAAGGCTTTGTGTCTTTGTTATATGAGTCTGTCCAGAAGGGACAGAAATTATGAAAGCCTATTAACTATACCTGCTAGATTTTTCCAGTTATCTGATTGTCTACATAGTATCACAGCAGCAAACATCAGATAGACCTGATAATGAAGTAGAACTCTTGTTTAGATTGAGGGTTTCTCTTGTACAGCACACTACAACTATATGTGAAATGTGCTCTCTCCATTGGACTTTTATATTCTTTTGTATTTGCAAGCACCAATTGTTCTTGGTAACTCCTTACAATTTTATCTTGTTCTTCATTTCTGTCTTCAGAACACAGATGATTAGTAGTTTTTAATCAAATTGCTGAATGCACATCCTACACTGTGTGTGTGTGTGTGTGTGTGTGTGGTTCAGGACATTGAGTTTGAGTATATTTGCATGTGTAGGAGATGAAGAGAAGGCATAATATAGAACACATTAGTTTCCTATATATGCATGTTTAATTTTTATATATGTACGAGTTGTATGTGAATATTTTGTAAATGTGGGTTTAAAAGCCTTTGATAGTCTCAGTGTGCTATTTATTGTGGATATTTATGTATGAATTAAGGACACAGTATGCTTCTATGAATGTGTGCATGCATTTGAAATGAGTGAAGGTTATGACTTCCTGCTGCTTTGTCTGTTTGATCTGTATACATTCACATCCTAGAGTTTACATATACAATACACAAACACAGGATATTTAGTTGATAATTTAGAAGATCATGTTTTCCTGTGGAGAGATAATGAGAGGGAGAGTGGGTTATTGTGCATCCTTGGGTATTGTGAGTTGCATATATATTGCCTAGGGATATAGATAGATTTTGTCTTCAAAGTGGACACTTGTATATGCTTCTACTTATTGTTGTGAGATGGTATGCTTGTTCTGGGGCATGGAAGAGCACCACTTAGGAGTATTTGAAGGAGGTCATATGTGTCTGTTGAGAGGGATTGCTGTATTTGTTTTCAGCTTCAAAGACTTGTCATGTATACATATGTTTATTGCCGGAGCCTGCCGGCAACGAAAGGGAATCCTGAATTAGGGGGCGAGGATGTGGAAAAATAAAGACATAAGACAAAGGATGGGGTTGGGAGGTCTGCAGCTCAAGACTGCGCAACATTTATTTATAACTTTCCTTAATATATACTATCAGAAGTCAAGAGGTAACATAAGGTTACAATAGTCCAGAAAAACAAGGAAAATTTCACTAAAAATAGAGTGCAGTAAAAATAAGACAAGGTCAACTGGTAGAAAGTAAAACAAACTCTGCAGACATAGCAAAGCAATCCGGGGGACCTGGTGTTTTTAAAGTAAACCAGTTCCTTGTACTTGCCTTCAAGTGAGCACCAGGGTCAAGATGACCTTTAAACTTTACTGTCGGCTCCCAACAGTTTATAACACAGGCCATTGTATGTTTTAATTTAGGAGTGGAGATTTGTGTTTTAGGTTAATAAGTGTATGAGTTTGATACAAATCTCTTCATATATTGCTGGAAACTGAAAAATCCATTCTGGTTGCTAGAAGGAGGTAGCATTTTGTGGGAATAAGGGTATGTGTATTCTGTTTATATTTGAAGGTAGTTTGGAGGGTTTTTGTTTGTTTATTTAAATAAATTTGTTTGTCTTGACTGTTTGAAATCAGGGACTTGAGCTTACTGGGCAAGCATTGTGCCATTTGGAATATGTTTTTGTAATCAACACTGAATATTATGATTGAACTGGGATTTTGAGGGTACATGTGTTTTATACTTGGACAGGAAGGTACACAGCCAGGCCTCTGGGAGCTAGAAAGTTTGTATGATTGAGAATTCTCAGATTTCCATAAGGCTGTGTACTTGAGGGTATGTACCTTTCCAGGTATGGAACCCCCAGTAGTTGGTAGTTATGGTAGAGCCTCTTTCTCTCTCTGTCTCTCTGTCTCTCTCTTTCTCTGTATGTTTGAATGTTTGGTTATACTGTGAGTGTGTGCTCAGACATCTGAAAGCTTGAGATCATATCAACTAGAGTGGAGAAGGAATTAGAAAGTGTGATGGTTATGTGACCAACTCAGAGTTGCGGAATAGATGTGTGCTTTGACCACAAGAGTATAGGACAATACACTGTCCTCTGTGTATCCTTCTTGCAATGGGTCATCCTGTGTCCTTGTTTTAGCATTTTTTTTTGGTTCAGTCGTGGGGCCTGAACTCTGGGCCTGGGCGCTGTCCCTCAGCTCTTCAGCTCAAGGCTAGCACTCTACCACTTGAGCCACAGCGCCACTTCCGGCTTTTTTCTTTTTGCTTATGTGGTGCTGAGGAATGGGGACCAGGGCCTCAGGCATGCAAGGCAAGTGCTCTACCACTGAGCCTCCTTCCCAGCCCTTTGTTTTAGCATTTTGTTATTCCCTCTACCCTTCCCAGATTAAACATATGTATATAAAGATGCAGGGTACCAAAATCAAAGGAGGGAAGGGATAGTGGGACAACAAGGAAGGAAGAGGAGGGGTAACAATGATCGACAAGTAATGTACTCATTGCCCTATTCATGTAACTGTAACCTCTCTGCACAGCATCTTAACAATAAAATTTTAAAAAAATAGTAAGAGAGTATAGGACAGTATGTGTACATGGAGTAGAAGTTAGGATGTAGTGGTACTAACAGAACAAATGCACAATTTATCACATTTCAGGAGTACTCATTAAATTTAATGTGTGCTTATTATTCTTAGTCATGTGTTTGTAAATGTTGATTTTTTTGACATGTAAAGTATTTGAAATCAGAAGAATGTGTATATGTGTGTAGGGGTCACTGGTGGAGTACTATGTATTTAGGAAGTTTTGATGGGAGTATTCTGGTTGATATTTTTGCTATGTAGATAAGAAAAGATCTTTGTGGGGCAGGGGTTGAGGAATTATATTAATATGAAAGAATGGACATCATGTATCATCAGGAAGTATTCCTTGATGTCTATGTGTGTGTTTGGGGTTTTGAAATGCAGCAATATGAGTTAATGGTTATTGAGTTTGTGGTTCTATTTTTTTGTTGGTCATGAGCTTGAACTCAGAGCGTGGGTACTATCCTTGAGCTCTTTTGCTCAAGGCCAGCAGTCTACTACTTTCAGCCACAGAGCTGCTTCCATTTTTCTGGTGATTAATCGAAGATAAAAGTCTCATGGACTTTCCTGCCTGGGCTGGCTTCTAAACTTGATCTTCAGATCTCAGTATCCTGAGTACCTAGGATTACAGGTGTGAGCCACCAGTGCCTGGCTTTGTTTCTTCTTCTTTTTTTTTTTTTTTTCAGTCGTGGGGCTTGAACTCTGGGCCTGGGTGCTTTCCCTGTGCTCTTCAGCTCAAGGCGAGCACTCTACCGCTTGAGCCACAGCACCACTTCCAGTTTTCTAGTAGTTTATTAGAGATAAGAGTCTCATGGAGTTTCCTGCCCAGACTGGCTTTGAACCGTGATCCTCAGATCTCAGCCTCCTGAGTAGATAGGATTACAGGTGTGAGCCACCAGCGCCGGCTTGATTTTCTATTTTTATGAAGAGGGTCAAATCTGCCTTTTCTTGCCATGATGTATGCATGTACATATGTTTGTTTATTTTCCATGTAGATATAGTATCAAATATATGTATATTCAAGTAGTGTATACATGGAGAAGCATGTATATATATGTGCCACAGGGAAATTGGTTATATGTATACCTGATTGTAAGGAGTGAGTCTATTTATAGGTAATTTGAGAATGTAGAGATGGGGTTGGTTTGTGTGTTTGTGGTAGGGTGGGGTGAGTATGAGTTGTAGATCATGTGAGAGAGCTATGGCATGTACATGTATCTAGAAAGATGTATACAAGAGCAAAGGGGTGATGCATATGCATAGTTTCTGGTGGTTGAGTATTGCCTGTATTGGGTGCTAGAAGGAGGTTGCTGGCACATGGTGATTTAAGGCTGAACCATGGGGGGTGGATCCTTGATCCTATGTCTTGCTCATATTCATGTAACTTTCTGAAGGACAATGATTCCACCAGAGGTGATATTCTGGTTCATCCTTATTCCATAGGTGTGGCTATATTAGTTCTGCTGCTGGGTGATGTCCCTCCTCCCCTGCAGACATCCTGGCATTCACAGTGCTGAGCTAGTGGAGAGTACAGAGCTCCACTGAATCCTTAGTAGGACAGACAGTAGTCTTTCCTACATGCTGCAAGCTGTGGCCATTTCTTACCAGAATGGGCCAGAGAGGTGAAATCAGAGGAACCAAGTTGCCAAGGCATAAACAGATCCTGAGAACAATTCCTAAGAGCTCTTCACATTGACTCATGTGCTGCTCTCTCCCTTGGTGGCTCCCATTATATCATAAAGACACAGCCCCTCAGGATGGCCCCAATGGGCCTCCATCATCCTGACCCTGCAGGTGACTCATGGGTCTACATGCATGAGTTCATAATGCACATGTTCTGGCAACGTCCTCATGAGACTGGCCCTGCCATAAGCTCTTCTCTTGGCTGTTCTGTGCTCTCCCTCTTTGAGACTGGGCTCAGAAGTCACCTTCTTCAAGTGGGATGGTTTGTTTCCTCTGTGCTACCACTTACAGTTCTCAGAACAAACTCCAATCTCTTTCTGGTACCTCTTTTCAGGGCACCAGATGCTCTGTCTATGGTCTTCAGGCCACAGGTAGAGCACCCTTTATCTATTCTTCTGTAGTGTTGGTTCCCCTGCAGTCTCTGGTCCCTCTGCATAGAACACTCCTTGTGGGTCTCCTGAGAGTTTCTTTTCTTCTTCTCACATTTCCTTTGTCCCTCTCAAGGGTATAGTGGATTCTAAGGGTCTTCTTACTGTGCCCACACCAGTGGACAGCTGTTGTCCTGTGGAAGACTGTCTAAAAGACAAGCCTTGAGAATGAAGGAGCAGAGAGAGAGCATGAGGCTAGGCTCATGTGAAAATATACCAAGTGTTTGTAGCTGTGAACACAAGCAGGCTAGTTTTGTTTGTGAGCTGACAGTAGTAATGCAAGTTAGGATTCCAACCTCCCACAGACGGGCCTGGAAGCCCCCACTCTTCTGGTAATTACATTTCAGAGGAAGGATCTGGAGTGGGTCCTTGGAAAGACACTCCTGGTTTGTAGGGGACACAGTCTAAGTATCTCACAGATCAGAGAAGTCACATTTATAAACCCATTTTGTAAAAGATCCAAAACAGGGTGTTCTGGGGTCTGTCTCAGGTATAGGTAGAAACAAATAATTCTTTTGACAGTCTTGAGTTGTTCAGAAAGGAACTCAAAGGAGGGCTAATTGTCCTAGGAACAATGCCTTAGGCTGTTAACAGTCATGTTAAAGTTTAGTCAAATCTCTTAGTACAAGGGATTGAGCAGAGAGTTTGTGCCAAGAGTTTTTTCAGTTTTGAATGTCTAAAGGTCTTTCTCACTTTTTTAGTCTTTTTGCTAAATTTTTATGTCATGTGTATAATTTTGTGGAGAATATATTGCATATATTGTATATTTTATATGTATATATTGTATGTATACTATAGTATATTATATATTTTATGTAAATATATACTATATATATACAATATAGGTATTGCATATATTGCCCTTACAAGCACATCTCTACACCTCATCCTTAATGACTATGTATTTATTTACAGTTTCCATTTGTTCCCTTTGAATAAAATTTAGGGAGACACTGTTTGTGTGTGTCTTGATCTTATAATCTTGAGACTTTGCTAAAAATAGTCATTATTGTTTGTCTTCTAACACTCCTTATAAATTTTCTCTTAATTTTCTACATTAATCATGTATAACATATTTCAGTGATATTTGTTCTTTTTTGATCAATTATTATTGTTTCTTCTTGGAGAGGGAACCATCGATTTGAACTCAGGGCCTTGGGCTTACTAGAAAGTTACTCTACCAGTTGAGTCACACTTCTATCCTGATAGCTTTAGGTAATTTATCACATAAGGGGTTGCTTTTTGCCCAAGCTGCCTGCAACTGAAATGCTCCTAACTTCCCTCATGCAGTTTCTTTGAGCAGCAGTGCTTCTGTTCTCCACTTGGTAGGCTTATAGTCTGAGCTACCACACTTGGGTGTGTTTAGATCTTTTTCTTCCTATACTGGATAGACTAGCCCCAACAACAGTAAGTTGAAAATGATAGCCTAGCCTTGGATTTAAACTGAAGGAAAAGCATACATTCTTTTATCATTAAATAGCTGTTATAGGTTTTCTTTACATGTTTTTCATTAACTTGAAATAGTGCTCATCTTCCTTAGTTAACAGAAAGTTTTTATCATTCATGTATGTAGAGGTTCATGTGAATAGTGACTTTTCTGCATAAATGAATGTGAACATTTACTGTATTTTCCATTATACTTTTAATAAGTTGGTTTAAATTTGAATCATCCATTATAATGAACCAAGAGGCAGAATAGGAGGGAAATGGAAAAGGTTTAGAGTGCGCTCTACCCCTTGAGCTACACCTCCATTTTCAGATTTTTGGGGGGGTAATTGGAGAGAGACTTTTCTGCAAGGGCTGACTTTGGACCTGGATCCTTAGATGCCATCCACCTGATTATAGGCATGAGCCACCAGTGCCTGTGCAAAAGTGATAACATTGACTAAACTTACCACAAGACAGTGTTTTATTTCATTGATTGTTACTTTTCTCCTTTACATTTTATAGTTTTGTGTTCCATTACTCCATACTTTCATATTTTAGTTGTATTTGGATCTTCAATTTCAACTATTCTGGTGGATATGCTGTGAATGTTTGGGCATCTCCTATCTGGCTTTGATGGCAACACTGTGGTCCCAGTGGCATGTGTTGGATTGTGTGCTTTCTACTTACGAATTTCTTCAGCACAATATGAAGGGGGAGAACCTGCATTTTGTCTGTTTGACACTAGCAGACTACAAGGAGTAAAACTAAGAAAAACCTTAGAGTCTTCTGGCTTTTGATAAAGCCAGTGACTCAAGAGGCAGAATGAGGAAAAGGCTTTCGAATGTGTTGTAACTTTAGAATTAGAACTTAGGAGCTTATCCTTGTTAGACAAGTGCTCTGCCACTCTAGCCATAAATTGCATATTTTTTGTTAGTGATCCTTTTTATGTTGCTGCTGCTGTTGTTGTTCATATTCTGTCTTGGTGATTTTCTTGGAGTTCACACCTTCTCTCCTACCTCTGCCTTTTAAGTTGTTGGGAAAACATGTGCACCACCACACAAGGAAGAAAAAATATTCATTGACTGGAGAAGAAATGTGTAAGTGTGATCTCCTACTCAGAAATCACACTCTCTACTCAGACAACCTACTGAATCACAAATTCAGAATAAAAATAAAGAGATAGGCTAGTGAAGGAAGGAGTGCTCATGTCTTTTCTGGGCATAGGTAGAGATCTTTCAGGAACTCTCCACTTTCATTAGTTACTGAAATAATATTATTGCCCATGACCAATAATACTATTGGTAGATAATATTGGTAGATAATATAATAATAATAATAATATTGGTAGATATCTTTAGAACAAAGACTGAGGCCACAAAGGAGACAGACAAAATAAGAAGATAGAGATGTTAGTATTTCATCTTATCCACTTATTTTCTCAGACATCTTCCGGTCGAAGTGAGGACATCAGTTTTTTCTGCAAAAGCAGCCATCATGACCTAGAAACTGTTAGCCCACACCTTAACCCACACCCACGAGGGACTGTCCACAGGAAAATTTGTGAGACACTGGTGATACATCACCCAGCTGTGTGACATTTCAAAGTATTTGAAGCCAGAGGTTGTATTTAGGCATTTCCATGATAAAAAAAAAACCAGCAATTTCTCATGACTCATTACTTACATTCATTAGGAACCTCACAATCTTGCCCTCTTATGTGATATTTGTCTGTGGTTCTTACTGACAGTGAACATCTTTTAGTTTCCCAAACACTTTTATAAACATGCTTCATACAAGACCAGAAGCATTATCTTGCTATAATCTAAGATAGAAGACATTTTAAAGTTAGACAAGGCATAAAGACAGGATTTGTTATTTGGAGAGGTTGGAAAATAAACCTTTGCTCAGAGCATTCTCAGTTACTATGTATTTCATAAAATAACCTCAAAGGCCACTGTCTACTAAGAAAGTATATGTGATGTTCTCACAACTGAGAGTTCAGTAAAGAGTTTCTTAAGTCCCTACCAAAACCATGCTAAGTGGTTGTCTCTATTGAAAGCTTGGCTAGGGTAGGGAATCTGTGCATTCATTATTCCAAGTGAAGAGATTCTAAGCTCTCATTTGGACATAAAAATTTGCGTCCAGATCCCATAAAAGTACATTTTTTTAAAAGCAAACTCTACTGTCTTGATATCCAGCTCTGACATAATCCCTGCTTGCTCTGAGCCTCAGTAGAACCTATGCCTAATGATGGCCAATGATTAGATTGTGGCAGGACAATATGCAGCTGCTTGATCAGGTTCAGAAAAAATGGCCAAGGTTCCTCAATCCAGGGACTCTGAGCAATGCTACCTACTGTCTAAAACCCAGGGGAATCTCTGTCAACCCTGATTGGAAATGAAAGGACAGCCTCCAAAAGACATCACCAAGAGCATCTGGGTCACTGCCAGAGAGAATGGCATCTGCATGAATTGAGGAAAGTCCTTTTGGGGGCTGTCAGCTGAAGATGCAGCTACTTCCCTTCAGGCCAACACTTGACTTCTAGAGCCACTCAATGGGGAAGATCCTGGCTACTTGAGAACTTGTTCAGCCAAGCCCCGGGTCTGTTTAGGGCAGTGGAAAGAAACTCCTTAAGATGGCATATCAGCCTCTTTTTCAGAGAACTGGAGGACAGTAGGGATGACAGCAGCAGCAGCAGCAACAGCAGCAGCAATGTCAGACAGTAGGGAGGTTGAAAGCAAAAAACTGATTTATGAAACTTGGTGTTTGTGGATTTTGTAATGATGTGCTGTACAGACAAGGACCTCTCAAGTAGGTGAGGCCTCTTGAGAAGGTTATAAACAAGATCACAGTGAAATTCCAGTCCCTGTGCTCTCAGGAGCAGGGGTCAATCTGCATGGAAGACCTGGGTGAGCATGTGTGTACTACACATCCTGACATCTTTGCCTCCGCAACATCCTCATTCCTTGTACATTTGAGACACCAGTTCAGCTGTTCTGAAGACAACATTTCAAGGAAAATGTCTTTATTGACACTGCCATCAATGTAAAGCCCCTCCCCATGTAAAACTCCCTCCCCATCAGGGTTCACTACACCATCCCCCATTACCCCTACCATACTCCTACTTCCCTCCCCTTCTTCTAGTACCCTGACCCCTGAATTAGAACTGAGTGAGGAAGATATTTTGTTGATGGGTTGCAGAATGCATTCTAGGTGAAATCTCACTCAGGCCCCAAATGGTTTCAAGGATTTTTCTTTTTCCTCCTCTTCTTCTGAACTTCCGATGCCTCACATTTTCTATTCTGAGGCTGTGCGGGACGATTCAGTCCCAAAGCCAAGTCCTGCTTTGCAAACTCCTCAAAGTGAGACCCTGGGCAGGGCTTCTTTGCTGGGGTGCATGAGTCTCCAATGCGAGCCCTTTTCTTGGACTTGGCAAGTGGAGGGGGATCCAGGCTGTGGCCACTTCTCTTGCACAGTGAAGGCCCGGGGGCTTGGAGTCCAGAGGACAGGAGGGTGGTGGGGGACCTGGGGCTCTGAGATAGTCCCCAGGGCAGGAGACAGTACTCAGAGCCCAACAAGGAAGCCAGGCTGGGGACACCTTCCTTGCCCACCTTCCTGTCCCCTGCTCGCTTGCGTGGAGTGCCAGCAGGAGACTCTTCCATGTGATTCACGGCATCTCCAGACCCCAGTCTCTGGGGAAGGGATCCATGTTCCTGGGGACAAGCAGTGGACCAAGTGGTTCCTACTGAAGGACACCTGGGACCCCCCTGGAGAGCAGCAGCAGCAGCAGCAGCAGGTGTCAGGTGCTCTGCATCTGTGCCACCATGGCTCTGATCATCACTGCAAACGATATGCAGAGTGATGGTATCTGCACTGACTGCTTGTTGGGGGCTCTGCTCATTTCTCTCTGCACCTTGGCAGATGGCCAACTCAGAAACACTTGAGGCTACTCTGGGTGCCCCAAGACGTTTCTCCACTATCTGTTGGAGGAAATACAGAGTTACTGGCTTTGCATCTGGCTGGGAAAGGCCCACAGTAGAGGGAGCAACTGCAGGGTCACCTCTCTTGGTTGCAGACACACACACTTGTGCTCCTCAGCTCCCCACTGGGTCTCTTTGCAGCTGTGCAAGCTCAACCCCTCCCTGGCTCTCCTGGGTCCTTCCTTCTAGTCCACATCCACATCTACCTTCAGGAATAACCTCCAAACCATGACTGCCCAGAAGTCTAAGGCAGTGCTCCTTGCTTTTGGTTGTGCGGCCTTTCTTCCCCTCCTGATCTACCTGCCTCCAGTCTTTCCTGTGCCAACCTGCTCAGGGGTGAGTCCTTGTTCCTGTTCCAGCTCCTCAATTAGGGCCTCAAGATCCAGCTCTGGTTTGGAGGAAAGCAATTCTTCCAGGAATTTGGGATGAATGATGGCCTCCACCTGGAGCAGGAAGAAGAGGGTGTCAGTGTGTCTAGAAAGGAGAAATCTGTGCCAAGGGGACTTTGAGAAGACACAGAAAGGAATGACCTCCCCAACTTGGTGCTCGAGTACACTTGTTAAATACACACACACACACACACACACACACACACACACACACACACACACATGCGCACGCGCACATGGAGCTCAGCAGGTAGGGAATCAAGTTTCATTCCAAAGACCAGGGAATGTGGCAGACAGCAGGGCTGGAGATGTAGTGCACATTTGCCATGAAATCTTCCTGGGGACAGAGCTGGTCAATGTAGTTCTCAGGAGCTCTAGGTCTAAGCACATCTCATCCTCTTCCTGCTACTGTTACATTCCTCCTCCTCCTCTTCCTCCTCCTCTTTCCTTCCTCTCTTCCTCCTCCTCCTCTTCCTCCTCCTCTTTCCTTCCTCTCTTTCTCCTCCTCCTCCTCCTTGTTGTCATCATCTTCTTTCTTTCTCTTCTTCTTCTTCTTTCTTCCTCCTCCTCCTCCTCCTCCCTTCTCCTCCTCCTTTTCTTTTTCTTCTTCTCCTTCTTCTCTCCTCCTCCTCTTCCTTCTGTCTTATGCTTCATGCTTTCTCTTCTGAGGCTGTGAGGAGTCAATCAGACCAAAGCTAGGTCCTGCTGTCTAGACAAGGCTCTGGGTAGGAATTATTTGTCACAGTGCACTAGTCTCTAATGCGAGTTTGTTTCTCTGATTTGACAGGTGGAGGGGAATCCAGGCTGTGCCTTTTCTTCTTGAAAAATGAGTCTTGGTGCTTGGTTTCCAGCGCAGAGGAGGATGGTGGAGGATCCGGAGCTCTGTGACATTCCCAGGACAGGAGATGGTACTGAGAGCCCAGCAAGAAGGCCAAGCTGGAAAGACCTTTCTTGTTCACATTCCTCTCACTTGTCAGCTTGCATGGACCTCCATCAGAAGAGTCTTCTCTGAGACCCGCTGCACCTCTGGACCCCAGGCAATGAGGGTAGATTCCATGTCCATGGAGAGAACCAGAGGACAGGGTGGCTCCCAATGATGGAGACCCATGACAGCCGTGGATGACAGCAGCATTGTTAGGAGGTGTCAGCAATTCAGCACCTGTGGCACAGTGTATCTGGTGGTCACAGGAGGTTATTTTTGTGATGCAGGTATCTATGTTCTTTGTTGGGGTCCGTGGTCATCTCTATCTTCATGTTGGCAAGTGGTCAACTTAGGAGTACTTGAGGCTACTGTTGGGCGCACCAGGACTAAAGAGTATGTCAACACCTCTTTTCTCTTTTGAGACCATGAGGTGTTTCTTCACTACCTGTTGGACGAAATGAAATGAGTAGTTACTGGCTTTGCATCCTGCAGGAGGAGGGCTGAGGGGAAGGAACAACTGGAGGTGTCACCTCGTGACATAGACTTGTGATTGCCCTCCTCCTCCCTTGCTGAGTATCTCTCCAGCTACTTTCTGGCTATCCTGTCCCTTTCTTTCTTGTCCACTTCCACATCTACTATCAGGAGTAACCTCAAAGTCCATGACTCCCCAGAAGCATGGGGCTATGTTCTCTCACTCCCTGGTGTACTGCTGTTATTCCTCTTCCTGATATACCTGGGGACACTCTTTGCTCTGCTTACCTGGGGAGGGGTAAGTCTTTCTTCCTACTCTAGCTCCTCACTTAGGTCTAAGATACTCATGTCTGATTTTGAGGAAAGCAATCGTTCCATAAATCTGGTATGTATGATGGCCTCCACCTGGGACAAAAAGGAAGAAAAGTTGTGAATGTGTACAGAAAGGAGCAACCTGTGCCAAGGGGATTTTAAGAAGAAATAGGAAGGAATGACTTCCCAAAGTTGGTCTACAAGGACTCTTGTTAAATCCTCTCTCTTTCTCTCTCTCTCTGCTAAAGAATGAAGCTTAACTCCAAGGGCCAGGAAATTGGCAGATACCAGGGCCAGGGATGTAGCCCACATCTGCCATGAAATCCTCCTGGAAGCAGAGCTGGTCAATGTAGCTCAGGAAGTCTGGGTCTGAGCAGATATCATAGTCATCCTGCTGTTGCTCCACTCCTTCCCCTTTGCATGTTTCCTCAGACTCCTCAGTGGACGATTTTGGAAGGTCCTCCAGCCAGTCCATGATGGCTATGTTCTCCTCCACAGTTTCAGGGGGGAATCTCTCAGGTGCCTTGGTCTCTGGTGGCCTCTGGGTGCTAGCCAGGCTGAGCTTTCAGATCAGTCTTGCTGGAGTTGCACTCTAGGAAAAAGGAAAACAAGACAATGTACAGATGGGGGAACCTAGGTTCTTATCCACTGCTAAGGAGAGCAGAGTTCAGGAGAGCTGCCCTGACATAGGAGACTCTACAAGATGTGGAACATATAAGGTAGCCCTGTAGGACAACGTTTAGAGACACTGATATTTCAGGTGCTCTCAACACCCAGACTCTGGGTCCTAGGAGAGGCAAGTGAGGAGAGGAGTTACTGCTGTAGCCAGAATAATACCCAGCTCAAGGCCAAGGGCTATGGAAGCCGAGGCTCTAGTGAGTGTTCTGCTTGTAGCACCATATGTCCCATCCTGAAGGCCAGGTCTAAGGATATGGGATATGCCCTTCCTCAACTCATCCTTGGCCTCCCATTGTCATTGGGCTCCATGGTGAGGATGCTCTACCTGGCTACTGGATATTTCCAAGGAATGGAAGCCTTGAGGATTCTGGCTTCAGGGATGGTAGTGGAAGCTCTCTCTGAAATTGCATCAGTAGTACCTTGGATTCTCTTCTGAGCCTCAAACTCCATGAATCTGGGAATGCAGGAAGCACAGAGGAAGGTGAGGAGAAAGAGGCCAGTTCTATCCCCAGACCAGTCATGGAGAGATGCCTGTGATGTTGAGCAGGACTCTGAAGTGGGCTTGTCGTGTCTCAAGAGGTTGCTCATCTAGAACAGAACCACAAATGTGAGACCACCACATGTCTCTTAAGACTTACAGGAAATCAAGCCAGGTCCAGGTGACAGGAAGAATCCTTTGTGGCACCTTTGTAGACTATCTTTCCCCTCTCCATACTCAAAAGGAGAGCTGACTTTCAGAAGCTTGTTAGGGATATGATTGGTAGTAGAGAACGTAGGGGTCTTAGATGAGATTCAGGGATCCTGGGAATATAAAGCCTAGACTGATGATCTGAGCAACAGGGTCCAGGGGAGGTCGAGGCAAAGTGACACTCAAGCTGAAAGGATTGGCTCACTTCCTCATGTGAGGGCTAGTTTATTTTGCTGTTAGTTGGTTTGGTTGGTTGGTTGCTTGCTTGCTTAGGTGAAAGGAAAGAAGAAAATCAGTAAGAGTAGAGGTCTGACCTTCTATATACTTCAGGGATATTAGGTTAAAAGTGTGCTATTTTCATGAGCATAGGTGGTCTCCACAAGGTCAAGAGCTACCAGCTTCTGGAGAGGTGTGCATCATATGGCTAGAGAAACATTTTTCCTTTGCACAGCTCTCGATTTTGGAGGTGACCTCTTGTTGGATGATTACTCCTTCCCAACTGACATACCACCTCCTGGCAAGGGTGGACCAGACATGATTGAGGCAGGAGTTTGTAAGGACCCCACCCAGAGCCTGGCCTGCACTCCAGGTAGACTGTGCCACTTCCTGGCCAGAAAGGTATTGAGTATAGAGGGCTCTGTTCTTGTCCATGTCCTCCTGTCAGTGGGAGCCATAAGCCCCACAAGGCCCATGTGTGCAAGTTCTATCCTCCTCCATCACATAGCCCCTGGTCCTCTTGGCCACCATCTCATGGTAGTTCATGCACTCATAGTTGCTTATGCATTCCCATTCCTGAAGGCTTTCTCCACAGGGCCTTGTCCAGGGACATGGTGGGCTTGAGTTGGGTTAGGGACTGAAACACTGGGATGGAATTCATCAGAATTAGTCGCAGTCCATAAGTGTCCCTCAATTCCCAGCTGATCCAATTCAATACAGGCCTTTCTTCTCATTTCCCAATGTCACCAACCAGCTACAGAACATCAACCTCAAGAGGAGCATTGGACTCCCTGATGTTCCTGTTATTGTGGATCATAACCCAGGTAATGAGTTCCAAGCCTTAATCCCAACAGGGAAGCTATTGGGAGAAGCAGCTTGGGGCTCAGCCAGTGATGGAGCCAGTAGAGCTCCTTTCTACACAGAGGAAGAGGAAACATGTCCCTCACTCATGTGAGGACCCAGGCTAGGCAGGTACAGGGAGAACTCTCACCAGACACAGCAACTGCTGGTCTCTGAATCTGGGCATCCCAGGCTGCAGAACTGTGAGCAAGGAATGTTTGTGGTCTCAACCACTTCCAGCAGCTTGCACGATGTTTTCAGCTGAGTGGTACTTACACAAAATACTCTTAGATCTAAGTCCAATTGTGGCTTACATTGCACCAGGAGCTCTGTGTGATCTTTTATCCTTTGTATGATGCTTATAATTCTCGAAAATTAAGGTTGGCTGCACTCACAGAGGCACATGGGCTACTAAAATAAGGCACTTTTCATGCTGTGGTGTGACATTACTTGTTTGAGTGTGTGATTTTTTTCTGCAGGTGCCATCAGCCACAGGACTTCCCTGGCCCTTGTGATCCCCACACAGGAGCTCCAGGCGTAGCTCCTGGTTCTTAAGCGGGGGCACTCATATGAGGAAGCAGGCAAGTGCTTCCACATTAGAGTGTGTGGAAGGTTGCTCTGGACCAAGGTCTTGAAGCACTGCCAGCTCTGGAAGTTCTGATAGACACTGTTAGATCTGCAGATGCTCTTACCAGGTGGAGGCTTGGCCTGGGGTGTGAGCAGATTGTCCTCTGCCTCAGGGCCTAGGTGGCCATAATCCCTGGTTTACTGAAGTAATGTTGGAAGCATGTGGTATTGTTCAAGGGAGGAGGCCCATGACCAGTTCTCTTGGGCATCCTGGCTACCCTCACTAGTGAGTATAGTCACTATAGCATTCATGGCAGTACCTGGCAAGAGTAGTGGAGCAGGACACACTGAGCAGGACACCCTTGGAGCTTTCAAACTGAGAGATGCCTTAATAAGAACAATGTTCTGATTGTGTGTGGGACACTGCTGGTCTTTTTCCTTGCTCTGTTTGCACAATATTGTTAGAAGTTAACTGCCCCACTTGAGTTACAGCTTCTATCTCCTGATACTAAAGGTGTCCTGGAGTAAGCAAGCAGCACCAGAGGGCTCCCCAGGAATGCTGCAGCCATCAGTGGTAGTGTAGGCTGCTTCCCCAGTGACCTATGTGCAGGTATGTTAACGGGGAGATCTCTGGATGGAGATGTGGAAGCACCAGGGTTCAGGATCATGGATGAGCATGGCACTGGCTCTGATGTGAAGAGAAAGAACAGGTGTTTATTGTGTGAGAAAAACTGTCTTTTCTATCACAGTAGGTTTCTCCCTTTCTGTCAATCTTGTGAGAATTGTTTTTCTGAAAAGTTCCTGCTGTGGCCAGCTGGTTTGACCCTTGTTTATATTTTAGTTACATCCCTTTCCTGCTACACTTTAAGACATCACATTATAATCTCATTAAAGTCTATTACATCTTGTTAGTTAAGCCACATCTTTTTGCAAGTTGTGAACTTGAGCTCAGCCAGTCTAAGCAGAGGGGCAGGACCTGCTGGGTTAGCCATTTTAAAAAAAGGTAGCTGCCTGCCTGATCTGTGTGCTTTCTTGTCAGATTTTTGGCTGATGGGACACCCTTCTGCAGAAGTAAACTTTACCTTGTTGTGCTATTTTTCCGTTGGTGTCCTTTTTCTTTGCAACACCCCAGCATCCCAAGTCACATCAGCAGGGCACTCTAAGGACAAGCTATGAGACCAGGAAAGGGTTAAGAGGTTAGAATGCCACCTCATCAATACTCAGAAGGCTGAGAACTGGACCCTGAATGGTCAAACAGACAAAGCAAAACAACTGTGCAAGTTACTGTTACATGGACCCATTATTGTCTAAGTTAAAGCTGTCTAGACCCTATAGCACTTGAGACCTTGGGAATAAGATGAATGTTTATGTTATGGTTAAATGTTTACCACTTCCCTTTCCCTAACAATAAGGGAGTCAGTTATCATATATATACAAACTGTATCTCATGTTAGTGATTATAACTACAGGATATATTGATACCCTGTTTTCTGCACATACTTGTAGTGACCTTCCCTGTACTGAACTAAATAAATAAGCTTGCTTACTTTAGCTCAGGGTTCAGAAACCTGTGAGCCCCCTGATTCTCATTTCTTTGGCTGTCCCAGGTTGTGGGTAGCAATATGGGGTTCATCTGGGATCTTTCGTGTCACCTGAGGAAATCCTGGCAGCACATCCTTAGGAGGAGATACTTCCTGCTGCCCTGTTGTGGCAGCCTCCAGGTTGGGCTAAAGCATCATTTCCTTGAAACTGAAAAGGGATTCAGAATGAAAGGTAAATGGATATCACAATCAAGAAGCCCAGATTAAAACTGCGGTGACTAGATAACTTTGTGTACAGACCAAGGCAGGAAAAATTGGGTCTATATCTATTGCCTTGGTGGTTGGGTATTTTTGGTATTGTGTGTGTGTGAGAGACTAAACTGTGTCCTAGAAACAGCAGAGTTCTGATCCATGTTTTTGTACACTCACTAGGGAAGACTGAAACTTAAACTGACAGTGGAAACTATCTCTGGGTGTTAAAGAAACCTCCAGTTAGGGGGTTGAGGACAATAGAGTTGCACAAGAAATCTTCAATAAGTGGGTAGAGTGCACAGGAAAACTTAGTTATACTGCTATACTTAGTTATCTTTCTATACTTTAATTAAGACATCACATTATAATCCCATTAAACTCTAGTTACATCCTGTTTATTAAGCCACATCCCTTTGTAAGTTGTGAACCTGAGTTCAGCCAATCCAAGCAGAGGGCAGGGCCTGCTGGTTTAGCCATTTAAAAAAAGTAGCTGCCTGCCTGCTGAAAATGGGAAATGTGAATTCTAGGCGTAGGGAAATAAAATTGAAGAGCCAAAGTAATTCCAATTTGAGATTAACCCCAACATCTTATGCTAGGCTGCTCTCAGAGTAACCCCAAGAGAGAAAAACAAAAATCACAGGTTGCCACCAACCCTGCCCACCCTTAAGAAACAGAACAGTTGCCCAAGTGTCCAGGAACAGAACATACTGATAGTTCAGAAAAAGGGCAATGCGGTTAGGGTAGACTCAAACCAATCATGTAACTGCTTGTGTGGAAATCCCCTGAACTTGTTTGTTCAATATTATAAAAGCTGTGCTGATTTTGTGCTCAGGGCCTCTCAGCGTCACCAGTTGTTTGCTGTGTGCGCAGAGGACCAAGCTAGCTCTCAATAAACACCTCGCTGTTGATTACATCGATCTGGTCTCTGGTGGTCTTTTTGGGGTCCCGAACTTGAGCATTTCAGAAAAGCAGGAGTTAGGAGACTTCCTTGGACATTCCCTCATTAGTCCATTGGGGAGAATGTTAAAAAAGTTCAGGGGCTGGGAAGGTGGCTCAGTGGTAGAGCACTTGTCTTGCATGCATGAGGCCCTGGGTTTGATTCCTCAGCACCACATAAGCAAAAAGAAAAAAGC
>NW_012267284.1:1123748-1130983 GCF_000151885.1 Dipodomys ordii
TTGTTCCATTCCCGCCTCTTTGGATGTTCCCCCAGAGTCGTGGGTGCACAATTCAGGAAGGCCCTCCAGCCAGTCCATGATGGCCATGTACTCCTCCACGGCTTCAGGTGGGATCTCCTCGGGTGCCTTGGTCTCTGGCGGCCTCTGACCTTTGGATGCTGATGGCTGAGCAGGCTGAGCCTTGAGGCCAGTCTTGCTGGAGTTGCCCTCTAAGGGAGAGGAGACCAGACAAAGCAAGGATGGGGGAAGAGCTTCCACACCAGATGGCTGAGCAGCAGAGTTTAGTAGCGCTACACCAGCCCCAGACCAGCACAGACAATGGAGCCAGAAGAGACTGCAAAATGTGGAATACATAAGACAGCCATGCAGTACCAAATTCTGAGACACTGACATTCTGGTGCTCTCCCCATCCCATTGCTGATCCTGGGTAGGTGTTGTCCAAGGTGCTTGTGCTGAGAGGAGCTATAGACATAGCCCTATAATAACCAGTTCCATGCTAACAATTCCTCCAGAAAACTCAGGTTCTGGAGGGATGCTTTGTTTCCATTGTAAGAGGAACTCCTCCATCGAAAACAGAAGCCCTGCATGTGGGCAAACCCTTCGAGACCCCATCGGCCACTTCACGCCATGGACTCCAATAGAACATTGAGAGACTCTACCTGGCTGCTGGAGAATGTCGGGGGATGAGGGCCTTGGAGAATCTGGCTTCAGTGGGATGGCAGGAGGCGGGCCTTGGACCTGCATAATGCCCTGCAACTTTGAATTCTCTATCACCTCCGTAGCCTCAAATTCCATGAACCTGGGAATGTAGGAGGCACAGGGTGAGCTGAGAGGGGGAGGAGCCCCATGGGCAATTCCCAGAAGGAGGACATAGAAGGTGTGCAAGCAGTACTCTGAGGTTCTTGCCTAGGCGCAGAAGGTTGCTGATAAAGGATGAAAAGAAGATGTCAGTGCGGGAAGGAGTGACACTGTCCAAAAGAAGCGCACTCTTCCCATGGTGCACATGACTGCATCACTCTGAATAACACACTTATAACAGCAGTAAATAATATTTTTAAAAAATGCGAAGTTCAGGGAGACTTTGGATCGCCCAAGACTTGTGTGGAAACAAGTGACCCAGGAAGGGCCTTCAGTGACCCATCTTCTGAGCCTATTCCATCCCTGCCCCTAAGCGAGGAGGTGACTGGCAGAAGCTGATCAGGATTGTGATTGACAGAGAGAACAAAGAGGAAATTAAAACCTTGGGTTCCTAGAGCAGGCATGGGCCCTAGACTCTCATGAGCCACTGATACCTGGAGCAGTCTTTGCGTTTGCACAACTGCCCATGTTGGAAGGGACCAGTTGTTGGCTGATTTCCACACCGGTCTGACCCTCAGCCCCCTGGCAGGAGTGGACCAGGCATCCGTGAGGCAGGAGTTTGTGAGGCCCCCAACTCAGAACTCAACCCGCACCTCAGAGAGACTGTGCCACTGCCTGGACAGAAGGCTGTCAGGAGAAGGGCATCTTCGGTGCATGTCCATGCCCTTCCTGGCAGTGGGAGTGATGAGCCCCACTGGGCCCAGGCGTGCAGTCTCTGCCCTCCTCCACCACACAAACCCCAGCTCCAGGGTCCCTCACTCACTTGGCCGCCATCTCGTGAAAGTTCATGCGCTCGTAATTGCTAATGCCTTCCCACTCCTGAAGGCCTCTCCACAGGCCCTCGTCCAGGGACATGGTGGGATTCAGCCGGGCCAGGGACCGAAGCACTGGGCTGCAATTCATCAGGATCAGTCACAGCCCACAGCCCACAGGTGACCCTCCATTCCCAGTGGACACAAACCCTGTGCTCCTCACCCTTGCTGCCTACATGTCCAGCTCCCATGTGGGCTCTTATCTCCAGGTCACCCTTATGGACCACAGAAATCAGTAGCAAGGCCACTGCTGGCCTTCCCCATGTTCCTGTGAGTGCTTTCCATTAGTGAACATTCTAGACTGAAATACTCTGAAATACTTAAGCCCCTGGTGATGCTATTGGGAGACAGGGCCCTGGGCCAGCCTAGCTTAGGTACAGTTATGGAGATGGCATTCTTTGCCAGGACAGGACAGTGGCCTTGGAGAGACAGACAGGAAGAGCAGCCAAAGCTATCTCTCAGCCCTGCCTGACACACACAAGGCAGCCATGAGGAGAGCCATCTGCAGACATGGAATCTTCCAGCCCAGAATCAGAGAATTCCATCCTCCAGACTGTGAGCAAGGAATGGTTTCCATTGCTGGTTCCACAAGTATGGGTGAGGCCTGAGCTGAGCGGCACATGCCCAGAATGGTCTTCAGCCTAAAGTCAAATTGTGGCTCCCTTCTTAGCAGGTGCTCTTTGGGAATGGGGTCCTTTCTACAGTGCTAATCCTTCTGGAAAAGTAAAATGACTACACTCACAGGGGTACCATGGTGCAAAGGGAAGGAGCTTTTCTTGGCCCTGTGTGACACTCCCATTTCTGTGTGTGGTTTTTCGCTACAGGAGGGATCAGCTTCAGGACTTCCCTGCCCTTGTGGTGTGGATTCCCATGCAGGAGCACCCCCAGGAGCTCCAGGTTCCCAGAGGAGACACTCACATGAAGAAGCAGGCAAGTGCCTCCCCATCAGGAGTCTGTGGAAGTTTCTTCCAGACCAAGGCCTTCAGTTGCTGCCAGCGCCGAAAGTTCTGATAGACACTGGGAGGTGGAGGCTTGGCCTGGGATGTGGGCCGACTGCCCTCTGTACAGGGCCTCTGTGGCCACGGTGCCTGCTGGCTCACTGGGGGCCTGATGGGAGCCTCCTGGGAAACTGGTGGTGTTGATCCCAGGGGTGGGCCCCAGGTCAAGCTGTCTTGGGCAGCCTGTCTACATCCAGTCATGGGGACACTCACTGGAGCACTGGTGGCAGGACCAGGCAAGAGGAGTGGAGCTGGGCACATGGAACCCACATCCCCAGGAGGGACATTCCAGATGAGAGGGGCCTGAGTGACAATTACTTTTGGAGTGTGGAGGGGCACTGCTGGCCTTCCTCCTGTCCCCATTTGCACAATGACATGGGAGGGGCCTGCCCCACTGGGTTTGCAGCTTCCTCCTGACACCAGAGCTGTGCTGGGGAAAGCAGGCAGCACCAGAGGGCTCCCCTGAGGAGGGAATGCCGCAGCCACTGTTGGAGGTGGACAGGGAGGCTGCTTCCTCAATGACCCTTGTGCTGGTTCTGGGGCGGCTGTGTGAAAGGGCAGCTCTGTGAGAGGAGCTCTGGAAGCAACGGGGTGCAGGCTCAGGTAGGCTGCAGACACTGGACACGCTGCTGGAGAGAGAACAGGGTTCATTGAAGAGGGACAGGGCACACAGAGGTGCTCCCTAGGACTTGGAAAAACGGAGGAGTAAGGAGGAACGACAGCAAGTCAGGGCTTGCAGTGGGGAAATAGTGTTTCACAGATGTCCCCAAGTGCATGCCATGGTGTGTCTCTCTTTGAAGATTAATCCTGCCTAGGACTTGCTCCTGTTCTACAACACCCCTGCACCTGTGTGTGCTGCGATTTACCCCTCAGCTTCTTCTGCTTCTGTGGGTCTCCTTCAGGCATTCTTGGCAGACAGCCCATGTCCCTGAAGGCCGTTTCCCAGAAAGGGGTGAATTTGCCCGTTTTTGGCACCATGATCCACTAGGCATGCTTGCTGTTGTGCAGGAGACCCTATCCATCGGTAATGCTACGTCGAATCTTCTCTATCGAGGTATCAGATTCAAAAGCTGCCCCTTTACCTCCTCAGCCTTCCTTTTCTTGATGCTCTCCATAAACCTCTCCTTTTGTTTCTCCCCTACCACCAGAAACCAAAGCACTGAATGAAATCTCTCACCTAGTAGCATAGGAAGTCTAGAGTTGTCCTCATAACACAACCCACAACCCACTTCACATTAGCACCTTCCTGGATAAACAGTAAGGGAAGAGGCTTCTCACCAGGCCTTTCCTATGTAATTGCTTGTCCCTTCCTTCACAGAACCATTGAATGTGTGGCTGATGTCTTGTCCTTGCACAGCCAGGCATGGCTTCAGAGGACCAGAACGCTCAGGGTATGAGGAGTAGTGAGTCAATAATGGGAGAGTCTAGAGATTTTCATAGTCACTTTGTCACATCAGAAATGTGTCACTTTTCTGTTTTGCCCTCAGTTCTATCATGGATTGGGTAACAAGGATCCAGGCATGAAGCAGATACACAGGGTCAACAGTGATCTAGAATACAGCATGTTCTGCATGCCCTCATGTAGCCTCTGTGAAGAAAATTAGGTGCTCAGGTCCTACATCCAACCACCAGGTCACCTGCTGTAACTTGAATGACAAGAGTAACAGCAGAATGTCCTCCCCACTCAGTGGCGTTCCCTCTGACCTCTTCAGAAAGACAACCCTAGAATCTACAAAAGGAAAGTCGGCAGCAATCCACATCAGTTCCCTATGCATGAAATACCAGCTGGAGGAGATGGGCCCAGCCTTCATGTCCACAGACAATTAAAGTGCAGAGATTGTTCACAAAACAGAAAATCAGAAGGCTTCTTTGTATCAAAGGGATGACAGTCGCCAAGTGTGTGCAGCCCAAGTTGTGTGTCAGTTGAAGTGTCCAGGCCGCCCTGTCCCTTTGCGATGAATGGCATGAGTTACCTGGACTAACATAGAAGTCCCCTATGGATAGGAAGAGACCAGCAGGTCTGGCCTGTGGCCAGTGGAATGATCTGCAGCCTCGTCTAAGAGACCATATTCCTAGGGTCCTCATGATGACTCCCTTGGGAGCCATGTCCAAATTACCATACTTTCCTGAGTCATCTAGATGATCTTGGGAAAGTTCAGTGCTCTGCTGGTAAGCTACAGCTCAATAACTCAAGGTGGGAGTGTGGTGGCAAACTGAAACTCCAGAAACCTTTCAGGGATAGCTGGGGGTTAGAGGTTCTGGCCCTGCCCTTCAGGCTTACCTCCATCTGAAGCCATCCCCACAGGGTTGGACAGGGCCCACAGCTGGCTGGCAACCTTCGAAGGGAGGAAAGTCAAGTGGAGAACCCAGAGAGCAACGTGGCTCCAGTTGCTTCTCAGGGTCCAAGTACAACTGGGGAAAGTTTAAATGTAAATAGCAGTAGAATGTGGGGGTCAAGGCATTCTACAGTGGGGGAGGGGCAGAGACCCAGGAGGGCTGGGTGGGGAGTTGACAGACATTCCATTAAGGGCTGTGGCAGGTGGGCCAGAACCTCAGTTCCCTCTAAATAATAATACAGAGGCAAGATGACTGGTGGGTGCCCAGGCAACTTGAATATTCGCTCTCACACGCAGAGGCCAATGGTTTTGCTGATGTTTTCTTCCTTCATGTCTTCATCCATAAGCCTGGTTTTCTTTCCTTCATCCCACCCGATGTCCTTCTGCATGAGTAGATTCTTGAACCATTTCAATGGGTTCATAAGTTCGGTCTTTAAGCTCAGGTTTGCCAATACATATGTCTATTTGCATGTGTACATCATGTGTTTATATAATGTGTATGTATACATAATGTGTATACATCGTCCTTACTCACACATAATTCTGGCTAAAGATGATTTAAAAATATGAAATATCCATGGTAGCCTCTAGACTTCATAGCCGTAGAGAAGGCTCTGAGAAATAGGGAGGCAGAAAACCTACTCTTGCCCTATGGTAAAGATGCTTCATATTTCTCTTTTCCTTTTTATGCAAACATTAGAAATTCTCTATCCTTCTTTTGTCTGTGTAGTTTGAGAAGATCCAGGCTTCCACCCACCCATCCCTAGTACTCATTCCTCTGTGTCCCCCACATGGTAGTGGGAGCTGTCCCCTGGGATCCTGGCCACACTGCTCACTGGCTTCCTAATGGCTTGTCTCCATCACATCCGCTTGTTCTTTGGAATCCGGTTTATTTGTTGCATGGGTGATATTAATGACTTGATGTCTTGTCTTTGGCATCAAGTTGTTTTAGTTTGTTGTTGTTTGTGTTCACGCTACGATGGTGGTGGAGCCACACACATCCAGTGAGACACAGAGGTGAAGTTTTGTGTTTTGATCTTTAGCTGAGCTAGTGCTTCTCTCATCATCTTCTGTGCTGAAGTGCTGCTGGGACAGCTAACCACACCGTTCACAGCCATGTGACTTCAGGGTATATATGTGATGGTCTCTGCAGCAGGGAATCGTACATCTCTATTTCTAAATATGTTTTGTACTTTTTTTCCTCTCATGTCTGTACAGTTCCCGTGTGTTCATACCATTGACACCTATAAGGATAAAATGATTTTGTGGCCAGTTGCTGGTGACTTAGGCCTGTAGTCCAAACTAGTCAGGTGGCTGGTATGTCAGGATCAAAGTTCAAAGCAATCCCAGGTAGAATATCCCTAAGACTCTGCTCTCCAATAAACTACTCCAAAAAGTGAGAAGTGGGGCAGTGTCTCAAGTAGTAAAGGAAAAGATACTCACAGACAATACCCAGGCCCTAAGTTCCAGTCCCACTTCTGGCAAATAAAAAGGGGAAAAGGATGATTTTTGTCCAAGGTTGGTTTAATGTGAGGGTCTGATAATATTTCATGTAGGTTCACCCAGGTTACAGATTTTTGTTTCCATAAAAGAGTAAGTATGAATTGGAAGTGTGATTTTGTGATAAATTTTGGTTTTAAGACTTGCCTAGCAATCAGTTAAGCACCAATTGTGAGTCTATCTGAAGAGTAATTGTTTTAACCAGCTCTTAAAAATTTGGGTTCTCATGTACATATTGTGACAATTGCAGTTCTTCAATGTCCAAATCACAGGAATTTTAATACTCACAGTTTATTCCAAGCGCAAAAGACATTGCTAGAAAATGCACAACGAGACATAGGATGAGTATGAGGAAGAATCCCAAAGGAAAGTATCTGCTACATAATGGACTTCACTCCTTGCTGGCATCCTACAAATGGGAAGGGAAGAAAAGTCCAGAAGGACTGTTCCACTTTGTGACCTTTCTTGGAAACAGCTGAGATATTTTGACCAAAATGGGTGTTGTATGAAGAGTGAAAAGGGCCTGGCGGGTATGGAAGACAGAGCATCTCAAGTCCAGTGTGGCCAGGTGGGGGTGGGGGAAGGGGGGAAGAGTGTCCCTGATTTGTGACGCTTGTGTGGCTCCATGTCTCAATGCTTCTCCAATATCCTGTTTCCTACCACCTATATTTCTGAATGAACCTGTGCATATTTCCATCAAACGTCTGCAAGGTGTTTGGTCACAGTGACAG
>NW_012267284.1:1132833-1134321 GCF_000151885.1 Dipodomys ordii
AACTCATGTGATAGTTCTGTAACATTTATTATGTATTCAGAGTCTTTGAGCGTATTTGCCCATGTGAGGCCATGACCTGCTCCTTTGCAGGTCAGTGATTGTATTACAATGTGTTATTCTTGACAACCTGGGGCCCGTTACAATTCCCAGAATGTGGATGCTTTTCTGTATGTGTTTTAGGACATTACTTGGAAAATTGTTTAACTTAATGTTTTTGAAATTGAGAGTGAGAAGAAAATGTGTGCATTTACATGTGTGACTGATGATGTGTCTGAAACCGTTCAGAATATCAGAAGTCAAAGTAACAAGTGAATGCATTTATAGGATGTGATATCCTATGTTTATAAGCTTACCTTTGAGATATGATGTGTGCAAGTCATTTTTTAACATTTTTCCAGAACTTTTAAAAATTCAGACTTGAGAGTTTATCATGGCAAATTTAGAAGAAATCTGTGCGTATGTTTATGGATCTGATAAGCTGTTCATTTCTCTGTGGATTTGAAATTAGATTATGTTATAGGTAAAATACAGAAGGAATACTTGCATGTTCAGGAATGGCTACATGTTTGGTTTCTCTATGTTGTTAACAATTTTATTTCCCAGATGAATTCTTTTATCTCTTACTATGTATTTAGAAGAACACTGAGATTATGTTTCTGTGTGTGTGTATGTGTGTGTCTGCCTGTTGGTCTGTTGTAAATATTCTATGATGTTTCTTCAAAGTACCAGGCACTGATGACTACACTTGTCACTAGTTCATGGACATAAGCTTTGGAGGATAGGAGCACTATATTATGTTTGGATCTTCGGTGTCTCACTGGCTTATGCATGCCTTCTTTTTGATCTTGCTTAGTTCTTAGGTAAAACTGTGATTGGCAGCTGTGGGAGCCAGTTAGGTAGAGCCTAGTGGGAGGGAATTAGCACAATGCAAGCAAGCCTATTAAAGGGATGCTTGCACTCTGGCCACTCTTTTTACTCATGTTCACCACGATGAGGTGTAGAGGAATCATCTAGTACACATTCTCCAACATGATGTACTGCCTCAAAACAAGTACAAGACAAATAGTGCCACGTGACCGAAGACTGGAACTGAGAATCTGTGAACCCAAAATTTATCCTCCTTTCAGTAATTCATCTCGACTATTTTATTATAGCACCACAACAGTTATGAAATATTCATATGTGTGTTTGTTGGTATCATATGAATGAGTCTTTGAGAAATTTGCCCATGTGAGGCCATGTTTTGGATTTGGAATATAGCTCCTTTGCAGGCCAATGATTATATTACAATGTGTTATTCTTGACAACCTGGGGCCTGTTATAATTCTGTTACAAATCTGGTGTTTTCCTGGGTAGGACCTTACTTTATAACCACAGCACAGCAGGCCTCAGCCCCTCTGTGTGTACAGACTCAGCTGCCATACATGCAAGTCTCAGGGAACAAGTGACAAAAATCAACTTGGGGATTTGTGTTCTAGAAACTTCCTG